>NW_018250407.1:8928-16600 GCF_001263595.1 Phalaenopsis equestris | reverse complement strand
TGATATTTACTTTTCTAATCCTCATTTAAATGAAACTTGATTTAGCCTAAGTCGCTACTAAGCCCTTAAGACCTAGGTGAGTGTCTTAATTAGTTTTGAAAAGATTAAGCTTTAGGTGGTTATAATTCATGATTTGAATTTTATTTGAAAATCAAAATAAGGGTATTAAATTGATTAATTATTGACTTCAAAAGTCATACCAAGCCCTAGGTTTATTTTATTTTAATAAACTTCTAAATTTTACTAATTTAGAAATTTATTAAATTATCTTCTTAATTAAGAAAGTGAGATTGGTTTCTATCAACCCCTTGTACTTCAAACATGAAATAAATTGATTAAGATCAGAGGTTACCCATTTTCCTTCTTGAATTAAGCCTAAATGTTAATTAAGGCTAAATTTCTAAAATTACACACTTAAGGCTCTAACACTTCATAATTTATCAAATTTAATTCAAATGACTTTGAAATTTTTATCCTGCCTCATTCATGGGTCAATTAAGACATTAAAGGAGAAAATATGATTTTTCAAAATTTAATTTATTTTTTATAATTATTTTTATGCAAAAATAGATTTTTCAAAGAAAATTCCTAACTTGACGAAGGTAAATCCTAACTCCTTGAAATTTGTACTGGAGGTAGGCTTAGACTAGAGAAGTATTTGGACCAAATTTCATGATTTTTTGAATTTTCATGAGTATTTGGACCAAATTTCATGATTTTTTGAATTTTATCTAAATTTTAAGAATTATTGTAAATTATGCGGTATTTATTAAATATAAAATATTTTAAATGGGGAAAATAAAGTTTTGCATTTTTGAAAAGTCTCCCTGAAGTCAGAGAACTCTAAGAAGAAGATTTTATTTTTTTGAGTTTTATTTAATTTATTGGAATTATTTTTAGTGAAAACTGATTTTTAGCCTTTAAAATTTATTTTTAAGCTTTGAAATTCAGTTTCTTTATTTAGAAAACCAGGAAAAATATTCCAATTGTATCCAAGTGAACAATTTAGAACATTTCCATTAATTTTATTATTTTTTTGATTTTTATGAATTTTTAATTATTTTAAATAATTAAAAATAGGCTAAAAATGAAGTTTTTATTTTAAATATCATTTTATTTTTATAAAATTTACCTTATTACGAAGAACTCCAGAAACAAGTTTTCATAATTTTTTTGAGTTATATTTTGATTTAAAAAAAACATTTAAGTGCCAAAAAAAAGATATTTAACTTGAAAAATCAATTTAGGCCATCAAATGTACTCAAAATGGTTTGAAATTTTTATGGGGAGTTCTCTGGATATTAGAAAATAGTGGCGATTAAAAATAAAGTCATTTTGATGTTCATATTTTCTAAAATTAATTGTCTTAGTGGCGTAGTGTTTGTGAAAATTAGGTGCATTTTAAATGACTTGACTTATGAAAAATTTTCTTAAAGGTTCCCTGGTCATCATAAACCTTCCAAAATTTTCTTGGAATTTTCAAATCAACATGCTAATTTCCATGATTAATTTAAGCAAATAATTTGCAGAAACTTGAAAAATATAGATCTATGTCTAGAGACTTCCTATGACTTTGGAAAAATCAGAGGATGTTTCCCTTGATAGAGGATATAACTTGTTAAAATTTCAAAACATGGTGAAGTGCCAATATGCATGGAGAATCAAAACATTCAAATCAGTATTTAATTAATTAAAAATAAAAAAAATCATCAAATGGACTTTAAATTAGTTTCACGTTGTTTTCCTCTGTTCACTGAGCAAGAGGGTATTTTTATTTTATTTTTGTGATTTTTCTACACCAAGATATGAATTTTTGAAGTTAGGGGTACTTAAATAAATAGGAAAATTCCTATTTATCTATTTAAACAGCGCGGCGCCATGTAGATCCTAGGCAGCTCCGAACTCCACGCGGCGTGCTCCCATTCGACGTCGCCATCCACCTCAGCGCTGACTTGACCCGCGGTTTTGGTTCTGAAGCACTGCTGGCTTGATCTCTTCCGTCCATCCGTTACACGCGAGATCAGATGGCTCCCCGTCACTGTCCCCGATAGAGTGATCTCATGACCATCCACACTAAAACCCGAAGATCTCGGCCTAGACTCAATTAAATCACTTTGGGTTTGATCTTATCAACTCGTCTAAGTGAGACAAACATATCCATACAGTAATCATGCAATTAAATTAAGCTTAATCAAATGGAGAGTAATCAAATGGAGAGTCAAATGGAGAGTCAAAATAGGCTCGGGAGAAAGATAAATTTTATACCTTTGCTCTGAGAAGTGAAGCTTCAATCAGAGGGTCTTGGCACGTTCCTTGGGGTCCAATGAGGCTAGAGATTAAGCCTCTTGCTGTTGTGTAAGGCCTAAGTATGTATTCGACCAAGCTCGATTTCAGGTGTTGGTCTAGAGCTATGGTGGAGGCTATTTCGGAGGGTAATTTGATGGGGCTTTGTCTTCTCTTATTGTTGTGAAGGTTTAGGCACAAGCAATTGAAGTTTGGTGGAGTTTTTAGAGATGTCCTTTTTTGCCCGAATTTTCAAGCTCAAAATTAGGGTTACACAGGGGGAATCAAGATAGCGGAGTGATTTGAATGGGCTGTGGAGGTCTCAAGAAAGTTCTATGAGTGATTTGGGAAGCTCTCTCTGAGAAAATTTTAGCACACCTCCCATGACCGTGGAGGTGAGTTTTTATAAAAATGGCCATGGGGTGGCTCTCAAGGCACAAGTTTGGGTGCATTGTGGTGCTTAGGTGGAGGGCAGAGGAGCTCTACAGTTTGATTTGGATGAGTTAGCCTCTAGGTTTTATTTGGGTGAAGTTCAATGGGGGTGGCTCTTGGTTTGGCCATTTTTCGGCCACTAGGCTGGCCGGCTGGCCAAGGAGAGGTAGCTAGGAGCTCAGGGAACCAAGGGAAATATGTCAAAACAATTTAATGGATTGAGTTTAAATTTTGGAAAAAATATCCTAAGCTTAAGCAAAAATGGAATGAAATCCCTTAATTTAGGGGACATTTGGTCCATGGCTTATTTTAGGTGGTTAGATGGGTTTTGGCTCAGTCTTAGGGTCTAACCAATGGCTGAGGTGGAGTTAATTTGGTGACTTCGGGGAAGTTAGGTCATCTTTAATGCATAGGTTCAATGTGGGTTCAAGTGATCAAAGTTTGGGTTTGGGCTAGGTTATCCATGTAAAATGACCCAATTGATTGATCAACATTGTGTAGATGATTGTTATGAAGATTTTTGGTGAAGGGTTGAAGTGATTTTGAGTTCAATTGGTAGGTCATTTTGAGGGATCTTTGAGATTTGGCCAATTTGGGCATGTTGGGCTAGCCTTGGGCTAAGTCCAAATTGAATGCTTCAAATGAACAAGGGGGGTGTTGTAAAGATTTTTCATGAAGGAATGAAGTGGAAATTTTGGGGTTAAGGCCCTCATATGGGTGAAATTTTGAGACATGGTCAATTTGGGAAAAATTTGGGGCTTTTGGAATGAAGTTGAAATCAAATGAAATTGAGGTCCTACCAAGGCCAATTTAACGTTAAATTTGATGTGTAGGAATGTTATGAAGATTTTTCAACACAAATTGTGGCCAATTGAGTAGGCTATGGGTTCAATTTTGTGGAACCAAGTCATGGGGCCAAAATTGGGTTTTTGATCTAAATCAAAATTGGGTTCAAATCATGGATGAATTGTGCTTATATTTGGTCTTCATCGGTCATATGAAGAGTGAATTAGAGTTTAGAATTAAAATTGGTGTAATTGAGACCAATTGGATAGACATTTGAGGTGATTTGGAGAAAATATGGGCCTTTAAAGGGCAATTTGGGGGTTTTGATCAAGGATGGTTAAATTGGCCAAATTGGGTCATGTGATAGTTTAGGAAAATGAAATTGGGAATATTTGGGAGGTTTTGGGAATTTTTAAGATTTTATAAAATTTTTCGAATTTTGGGCGAAAGAGGGGTATTTTGGTAATTTGGCCAATTTGGGGATTTTGGGTAATTTGGGTGTTTTGAAGGTGTTTGAAATTATTTTTAAACAAGTTTGGGTATTTTGGCAAGTTTGGGTATTTTGGCTAGATTTGGAGATTTTGGCCAAATTTGGGGTCCCAAGGGTATTTGGGTAATTTGTGGGAATTTAGGGGCAATTGGGTAGGTTGGGTATCTTGATAGATTTGGATTGCCAACAGCCATAAATAAGTCATGGATCAATGGAAACCCCATTTTGGGTCCTCTATATAGTGGTCTTAGCTAAACCCTAGCCTAGGGCTAATGGGTTTAGGGTCCAGCAGTCCTAAGGGTGACTCATCTTGAGTTTCCCCCATAATGACCCCACCTACTAAGTGTTAGAGGTTAGGACCAATATGTGGAACTTCAAGTTGAGTAAAGAAGAGTTTGAAATTTCTAATGGTGAGGGTTCCTTATCTAATTTTCTAAAATAGTCAATAGGAAAGTCCTATGGCTAGACCTTAGGCTACTAAAGAGGAAAAACTAAACCTCAACCAAAAGTGAGGTCAAAACCTCCACCAAAAGTGAGGTCAACACCAAGCAGACCTATGGTTACTCCCCTTGAACTTCCTCTACAGTGGCCCCACCTACTAAGTGCTAGAGGTTAAGACAAGTATATGGAACTTCAAGTGAACTTCAAGTTGAGCACATAAGTTGAGCACATAAGAGTTTAGAGTTTTTAAAGGTGAGGATTCCTTTTTAGTTTTCTAGGAATATTCAACCGGAAAAAGCTAATGGCTAGACCTTAGGCTACTAAATATGGAAGAGTAAACTCAACCGAAAGTGAGGTCAACACCTTCTCATGAATTATGAGTAGTCTTGAGTAGTCTTCTTTATCCTTACTTCTTTATCCTTCTCCCTACTTTGAGATATGATTTAGGAAGAATTGATTTTGTTTTATTTGGTTTTAAATGTCAGATTTTAAATGTCAATAATTTGTGATGATTTAAACTCCGATCTTCATTTACTTTTTTCTTTGACCAATTGAAATGTTAAAATGTGCTGAGAAACAGATATTCTGAAAGGGCCATTATTTGTGCAACATGTGAAGAATCACATTTGATTTTAATGGAGAATATTTCATCCATGTGGTTGAGTTCAAAAAAATAAGGAAATATGCTTTGTTGGATGCATAGTTGAAGATTTTAAGGTGATAGATTAAAATCCCTAATTTAGTCCAGTTGATTGGAAACTGATGTGAGATTGTTAACCGTCAGGTGAAGGAGTTGTGGGAGCTTTGAAGTGGCAGCCAGTATTCTCCGAGCCTAATGACAGAATTTTCATCTTCCAAACTAAGACTTGTTAGTAGTAGACTAGAATTATCTTAAGGGACTTCTTACTGTGCTTCTTTGTGGGATCGATAGTGGGGTTTTTAGAGAAAGTGCTATATTACATGAAGCGATACATTCAATTGTGTAGAACTCTTAGTGTGTGAACTATTTTATATAATTTTAAAAATATTTCTATTTTGCACATTAAACACTTAATATAAATTGGGTCAAGATTTGGCCAAATTTTTAGTAGCTAAATTACTACGTAAGTTTGGGACGGGTCAAGATTTTGGCACTATTACTGGTGATTTAAATTAACATAAAACACGTAGAAAAACATCACACATTAGGGGCACATCATATCACTACTGAAGTATCTCTCCCAGACCTTTTCTTTGAATAAAAGTTTGCTCAGAAGGTCTGGCAATAACTCACCTAGAACTTGAGGGTGAACTTGATGTAACTGGACTAGTTTTCTCTTCATTCCTGCCGACATGGGTGGAACCATGTCAAGGTTGGAGCTTGATAAAACAAAAATATATGCACTTTTAGACCATATTTTATACTCATTTTTGGTGATATTGTACTTTAAAGGAAGGTATTTTTCATATTTTGTTGCAGGTTGTTGATTTTTAGGACTTAGAGCAAAAAGGAAGCAAAAAGAATGAAATTTTGAGTCAAAATGGAGTTTTTGAAAAAATTGTTCAGCACCGATGATCAGTGTCGTATGATAGAGAACATAGATTTAATTAAATGGCCACTGGCATCGATGGCGCCAGAATGGGCGCCCACTGAACCACTGGTGCTGATGGCTCCAGTGTCGGTGCAGACCTTGTTTCTAGAAGATTCTACAAATTTGGACAGTTTTTGAAGAGTTTTTGGATGCACCTTTTGGAAAACCAACCATAGGCTCTATTTAGAGCCAAAATTGATCAGAAAAGACTCTCACTTCACACTCCTCCGCTAGCTCTTGGCCTTTCTTTGCCCCCTTCGTGCCACTTTGCATCCTTCCACGCCATTCCACAATATTAGTGATTTATTTTCGTTATATTTTTTAGTTTTTGTGGTGAGTTTAAGTGTGAATTACTCTCTAAGAATGTTGGAGAGGGAGAGAAGTGAGAGATTTCTTCTTCCTACATTTCCTAATATAGGCTACAAGGAATTTTCTTTGAGAAAGAGTTTCAGATAAGTATGTATTATTGTTGTATGAAATTTTTTTTATATGTGAAATTTATGTTTTGTTGAATCTTTCTCATGAAGTCTGAGTAGTTCTTTCTCCCTACTCTAAGATATGGTGATATGGTGAAATGATGAAATAATTTGGATGTGCCAATGTTAAGATATAAAATAAATTGGGATGTTTTCTCAACTCCGCTCTTAATTTACTTTTTGATCTCGCCAATTGAATTATTAAATTATGTTATGAAACATATGATCCAGGAAAAGAAGTATGAGTTCTACAACAGGGTGAGAAGCACATTTCAGTCCATGAAGGAGTATTTCATTCATGGAAATAAGTGCAAATAAATAAGGAAATATACATTGTTGGGAGTAGAATTATAGATTTTTAGGGTGACAAACTAGAATCTCCAATTTGATCTTAGGGTTTAAGAACTAATGCGAGAGTTAGCCTTCAAGGGAAGGGTAGTGGGAGTTCTGGAGTGGGAGGCAGTATCCTCCTAGCCTAGCCACAGATTTAGGGACTAAACCTAAGATTAGCCATTGATTTTCTATAACACTAAATCACGGTAGAGAATTAAAATTGGTCCTATTTGGCACTATATATATTTAAACCAATTATCTCATCCCATTTCACCAAAAACTCATTGTAGTGAGAAACTTCATCACTCATATTAGAAAACTTCATCACTTAAACATAGTTTAGTAGTTATTATTTTAAACTTTGCATTAAAATTTTGCTAGTAGTTAATAATTTAGTTTTGATAGTATCTTAATCATTTGAAATTAGTGATAGTAATTTTATTTTGTTTCTGAGAATTTCCTAGTTGATTTATCATTTCAAATTTTAACCTTCATCATGGGATCGATATTTGGGACTTAGATGGAAAGTTTTATGTTACTTGATAACGATATATATACTTGCGTAGAATCCCAACATTAAGTGCTCAACGTTAATTTTCATAAAATACCACATCAAGTTTTTTGCACCGTTATAAAGCAGAGTCAACTTTATAAATTTTGCACAACTATATTTTATTGGGATCAAGTTTTTAGCACCGTTGTCGGGGAAGGTAACGGTAAATTAAATAGAGTTGGTAAATTATGAAATTTAAAGAAATTAAAATACAATATATTTATATATATATATATGACGGCATTTTTTCGGGTTGGTTTATGGGGAGTTGCCCGTAAGAAGCTGTCGGTCGCTGGGATTTAAGTCC
>NW_018250407.1:6807-7481 GCF_001263595.1 Phalaenopsis equestris | reverse complement strand
AGCAGGAAAGGTAAAATTTTGGTAATTTTCCTAACCCTATGTCATATCTTGGTGAGTCCTTAAAAGTTTAATTAAGGATGATTTCATTGAGCGAAGAATATTAAGTTTACTAGGCCTTTGAGCTATCCAACAAGTTAGGAGAGGGAAGCAGGTCCATGCCTCCCTCTCACCAACTGGTGAAAAGCCTCAAGTCCATTTAAACTTATTATGTTGCTTAATAATTCATCCTAAAAATACCCTTAAGGCTCAGTGAACATTGATGTCTCAATTATCCCTAAGAATAGGGTAATTATCACTTATCATTTAATTTGAAAATTATGTGGGTGAAGACCCTTAAAGAGGCAAGTTAGTGTAATTTGAACACTTCGCCAAATTTTTAATTCTAATTGGGCTTAGTGGTGTTTCAAGGATGTTTGATTTAATCATGTTTATTTCTCTAATCCTTGTTTTGTCAATTTTGATTTAGCCTGTCTTCACCACTAAACCCTTAAGGCCTCTGTGAGTGTCTTAATTAGTTTTGAAAAGGGTTAAGCTTTAAGTGGTCATGATTCATGATTTGGATTTTATTTAAAAATCAAGATAGGGGTATTAAATTGATTAATTATTGATTTCAAAAGTCATACCCCTAAGTCCAGGATCATTTAATTTTAATAAACTTCCAAATTTTAATAATT
>NW_018250407.1:1115-6767 GCF_001263595.1 Phalaenopsis equestris | reverse complement strand
AAAGTGAGATTGGTTTCTACCAATTAACCCCTTTGTGTTTCAAACATCAAATAAATTGATTAAGATTAGAGGTTACCCATTTTCCCTCCTTGAATTAAGCCTAAATGTTAATTAAGGCAAAATTTCCAAAATTACACATTTGCCACTAAGGCTCTAACACTTTATAATTTGTCAAATTCAATTCAAATGACTTTGAAATTTTTATCCTACCTCATTCATGGTTTAATTAAGAAATCAGAGGAGAAAATGTGATTTTTCAAAATTTAATTTAATTTATATAATTATTTTGATGCAAAAAATAGGATTTTTCAAAGAAATTTCCTAACTTGACCAAGGTATACTATAATCCCTTGAAATTTTTACTGGAGATAGACCTAGACTAGAAAAGTCTTCGGATCAAATTTCATAATTGTTTGAATTCTCTATGATTTATTAGAATTATTTTAATATCTGAGCTATTTAATAAAAATAAAATATTTTAAATAGTTAAAATTAGGTTTTGTATTTTTGAAAAATCTCTCCAAGGTCAGAGAACTTAGAGGAGCAAATTTTATGTTTTTTTTATTTTTCTTTGATTTATTGGAATTATTTTAGTGAAAAACTCATTTTTAGCCTTTAAAACTTATTTTTAAGCTCTGAAATTCAATATCTTTATTTAGAAAATCAGGAAAAATATTCTAATTGTTCCTAAGTGATTAGGAAGCAATTTAGTACATTTCAATGAGTTTTATTATTTTTGTGATTTTTATGGATTTTTAATTATTCAAATATTTAAAAAAAACTAAAAATTAAGTTTTTATTTTAAATATCATTTTATTTTTAATAAATACCCCTGATCACAGAGAACTCAAAAAACTAAATTTCATAATTTTTTGAGTTATATTTTGACTTTAAAAATCATTTAAATGCCAAAAGTGGTATTTATCATTAAAAACCAATTTAAGTTGTCAAATGGACTCAAAATATTTTGAAATTTTTATGATGAGTTCTCTGGATCATAAATCACAGTGGAGATAAAAAATCAGGTCATTTAAATGTTTATATTTTCCAAAGTAAATTATCTTAGCAATTTAGTATTTGCAAAATTTAAGTGCATCTTAAATGACTTGGGCCATGAAATTATTTCCAAAGGTTTCTCTAGTCATGGTGGACCTTCCAAAATTTTCTTAGGATTTTATAATCAATATGCTAATTTCCATGATTATTTTCAAGAAATAATGTGGAAAAACTTGAAAAATATGGATCTCTGTATAAGAACCTCTTCTGACTTTATAAGAACCTCTTCTGAACCTCTTCTGACTTTAGAAAAATCAGAGGGTGTTACCCTTGACAGAGGCTACAACATGCTTAAATTTCAAGCCAAGGTGATGTATCAATATGCATGGAGAATCAAATGATTCAAAATAGTGTTTAATTAATTAAAAATAAAATATTCATAAAATGGTCTTGAAATTTATTCCACATTGTTCTCCTCTGTTCACTAAGCAAGAGGGTATTTTTAATTTATTTTTGTGATTTTTCTACACAAATTAATGAATTTTCTAAGTTAAGAGTATTTACATAAATAATAAAAAGCCATATTTATCTATTTAAACCACGCGTGCCACCTCAACCTATGACGGCTCCGAAGGCATGCATGGCGCGCTCTGGTTGGACGCTGCCATCCATGTAGCTTGTTATCTCCCGAAGCGTTGTCCGGCTCGATCCCCCCCGTCCATTTGATACACACTTGATCAGATGGCTCCCCGTCATCGTCCCCGATAGAATGATCCTGTGACCGTCCACACTAAAACCCTAAGATCTCATCCTAGACTCAACCAAATCACTTCGGGTTTGATTTTATGGACTCGTCTAAGTGGGACAAACACATCCATACGATTAATGTACCATGAAATCGAGCCTAAGTAAATGGGGATTCAAAAAGAGCTCGGGAGGAAGAGAATTTTTATACCTTTGCTCTATGAAGGGAGGCTTCAATCAGAGGTGTTTGACACATTCGTTGGGGTTCAAGGAGGCTAGGTATTGAGTCCCTAGTCTTAGGGTAAGGCCTAGGTATGAATTCGACCAAGCTCGATTTCAGGTGTTGGTCTAGAGCTATGGTGGAGGCTATCTCAGAGGGTAATTGGATGGGGCTTTATCTTCTCTTGTTGTTGCGAAGGTGTGGGAACAAGCAATTGAAGTTTGGTGTAGTGTGGAGATGTATTGGGTTCTGTACTGGTTTCCGGCAAGGTTTTAAGCTTAAAATTGAGCTCCGGCAATGGGAATGGGTGAGGGAAAATGGTCGGAATGCACTGAGGGGATCTTAGGGAAGCGCTGTGTGGAGTTTGGAGAGGCCTCTCTAGGAAAATTTCCGCACACCTCCCATGGCCGTGGGAGGTGAGTTTTTATAAAAATGGCCATGGGGTGGCCCTCAGGGCATACGTTTGGGGGACCATCTACATGAGTATCCCAAAAGATCAAGGGATCTAGGCTAAAAATTTGAGTTCAGGGTTGTAAGTGATTGTGGGTGCAGATAAGTGCAGTAAGTGCCTTAGCTCCAGACCAACACCCAAGGTCAACTCTAAGGTCCAGCAATCTTAAGGGTGACTCAGCTTGAGTTTCACCCAGAGTGACCCCACCTACTAAGTATTTAGAGGTTGAGAGCAATATGTGGAACTTCAAGTTGAGTAGAGAAGAGTTTGGACTTTCTAATGGTGAGGGTTCCATGTCTAGTTTTCTAAGAATAGTCAATACGAAAATCCTATGGCTAGACCTTAGGTTACTAAAGAGGAAAAACTAAACCTCAACCAAAAAAGAGGTCAACACATCCCGACCGTCGTGACCCACCGTCGATTTCCATCGGCTATATATATATATATATATATATATAATCAAAGATCTAAGAAAATATATAACTATATTTAAGAGTATTTTTAAGAATTTTTTCTATGTTTATTATATTTGTTTATGTGAAATTTTGGATCTTAAGGTTTAGTACCTTATGCTTCAGAATTAGAACGTGCTATTAGAAAAATTTAAAAACGATCAAAAGAATTTACAAAATTTGAATGAAATGTCGAATAACTTAGATAATCAAATAAATGAAAATCGACAAAGACCTTTAAAAGATTATGCTAATCCTATAGTAGATGAACTTCACTTATATATTCAAAATTTTGATGTTGCTACTAATTCATATGAGCTTAAACTTTCTATTGTCCAAATGGTATAAAATAATCAATTTGGAGGAACAACTACTGAAGATCCTAACTTACATCTTACTAGTTTTCTTAAAATTTATGCTACTTTTAATATGATGAAGTGTCTAATGATGTTGTTAGGCTTAGAATTTTTTCTTTTTCATTAAGGGATAAAGCTAAAGCTTGATTAAATTTATTAGTACCTGGATCTATTAGAACATGGGGAGAACTATCACAAATTTTTTTGGCTAAATATTTTCCACCCTCAAAAACCGCTAAGCTTAGAAACAATATGACATCTTTTTTTTCATTTTGAAGGATAATCGATATATGAAGCCTGAGAAAGATTTAAGGATCTCCTTAGTAAATGTCCACACCATGTTTTACAAGATTGGTTAATAATTCAAACTTTTTACAATGAATTAGTAGGATCATTTAGATCAATTATTGATATTGCTGCAGGTGGATCACTAATGTCAAAACCTTTTGATGAAGCATACTCTTTAATAGAAGAAATGGCTACAAACAATTTTTAATGGCCCTCTGAACGGGTAAATTTTAAAAGAGTAGCTAGTATTCATGACTTTGATGCAACACCTATTTTAGCATCTCAAATTGCTGCTATATTGAAAAAGATTGATAAAATTGGAGTGAACTATTCTCAAAAGCCACCAGCATTAAAGGAATATTCACTAGGGAGGATAATTGATACTCAATCATCTTATGAAACTTAGAATGCTATAAATAATCAAAATAACAATCCTATTCTAACTATGACAACCCTGGATGGAAAAATCAACCTAATTTTAGTTAGAATAATTATAACAATTCAATGAACCCCTCAAGAAATTTAAATAATCAAGGAAATCCTAATTATCAACCTTATTATCCACCTGGATTTAACTCTTAACCTTAACCCACAAGTTAAGGAAAAGATGTGGATGATGGAAGAAGTAATGTTTAATATGGGAAACCATATACAAAATCAAGGGGTTGCTATAAAATCAAGGGGTTGAAAGGGGTTGATATTAGAAATATTGAAAATTAATTAGAACATATTGCTATTACATTTAGTAACAGACCTTCAGGAAATATTCTGAGTACTGTGTAAGTTAATCCAAAACATCAAAATAAGGAGCAAATTAAAACTATTCAATTACGAAGTGGAAAAGAAGTTAAAACAAGATGCTAAAGAGAAACTGAAGTTGATGAGGAGAAGGAAGAGATTGAAAGTGACCATAATGAAAATGAACAAATATAAGTTCCTTTAGAAAACCCATTCCCCCCATTTCCTCAACGATTAATGGAGGAGAATAAAGGAAAACAATTTAAAAAAATTTTAGAAATCCTGAAAAAGTTAACGATAAGCATTACTTTCATTGAAGCTTTGGAACAAATGACAAGTTATGTGAAATTTATGAAAGATATACTAAACAAGAAAAGAAAGTTTGCAGATCATGAGATCGTTGCACTCAGTGAAGAGTGTAGCACTATTATTCAGAAAAAGCTTCCTGAAAAGTTAAAGATTCTAGTAGTTTTACTATACCTTGTGCAATTGGTGAAAAGTTTTTTTAGAAAAGCTTTATGTGATTTAGGAGCGAGTATCAATCTTATGTCTCTATCAATTTTTAAATTTTTAGATTTAGAAGAGATTTCCCCTACTACTGTAACTCTTCAGTTAGCTGATCGATCAATAACTTATCCTAAATGAGTTATAAAAGATGTATTAGTAAAAGTGGATAAATTTATTTTTCTTGTAAACTTTATAGTATTATATATGGAGGAAGATAAAGAGATTCCTATTATTTTGGGGAGACCATTTCATGCAACTAGGAGAGCTGTGACAGATGTGCAAAAAGGAGAATTAATAATGAGAGTGAATGATCAAAAAGTAACATGTAATATTGCAAAAGCTATGAAATATCCTGCAATAGAAAAAGATAATGAATGTTTTAGGATGGTACTTACCGATTTTCTAAGTAATGAGCAATTTAAGAAAGAGTTTGATGAAAAATTAAGGCAAGAAGAATTTAGTGAGAATGAGAATGAAATAAAAGAAAAAAAAATAGATTATATTCAGGACAAAATTGAAACTTTAGATTTGTTGGAAAATGATAATAAAAATCTTATTCCTTCAAGTATTAAACCATCTGAACTTAAACTGAAAGTATTACCTGTCGATTTAAAATATGTGTTTTTAGGAGATTCATCTACATTGCATGTATTTGTATCTTCTGAGTTAATTGAAAGTCAAGAACAAAAATTAATAGAAATGTTGAAAAGATATAAAAAGGCTTTCAGATGGACTTTAGCAGATATTAAAGGAATTAGTTATTCAACTTGTATGCACAGAATTCTACCCTAAAAAAAAAAAAAAAAAAAAAAAAAAAAAAAACCCAATAATGAAAGAGGTTGTTAAAAAAGAAATATTAAAATGGTTAGATGCTGAAATTATATATCATATTTCAGCCTA
>NW_018250407.1:0-1105 GCF_001263595.1 Phalaenopsis equestris | reverse complement strand
TATATATCCTATTTCAAACAGTGCTTGGGTAAGTCCAATTCAATGTGTTCCAAAGAAAGGAGGAGTGATAGTTGAAGTAAATGAGAAAATGACTTAATTACAGTTGAAGTAAATGAGAAAATGACTTAATTACTATAATTGTTTAGACTATAGAAAGAATTTGTTTAGACTATAGAAAGTTAAACATGACCATCAGGAAAGATCACTTTCCTTTACCCATTCTAGACTAAATGCTGCATAGATTGGCTAAAAAGAAATATTATTTATTGTTACCACACTTAATAATAGACCTTCATGAACACTGATGTTGCACAAAAATATATGCATTTTAGACCTATATTTTATGCTTAATTTTAATGATATTGCACTTTAAAGGAAGAAATTTTTCATGTTTTTGGTTTCAGGTACAAGAAATGGACTTTTGGAGAAAAAGAAACAAAAATGGTGCAATTTGGAATAAAAACGAGCAAGAAATGAAATTTTGCCCTGTCACCTTTCGATAAGTCTTTCAATGCTTAATCTCTTTTACACTTCTTACATATTTATGAATGAGACTACACTTTAAAGGAAGATTATTTTCATGTTTATTTTGTAGGGCTATCTTTTAGGAACACAACGCAATTGAAATGGGGCAAAATAGAGCTAAAATAGAGCCAAACGGAGCGGAACTGTAGAGCTGCACAGTCTGCTCGCCGACGGCACCCAAAATGGCACCGACAGCGAGATTTACTCAAGAAGACCGAAAAATGACAAAAAAAACTCACCAACGACGCCCTCGAGCTCGCCGACGGCACCCGGGATGACTATGGACCAACATTTAGCGATTATGGGCCACCAACATTTAACCCGGGATGACTATGGACCAACATTTAGCGATTATGGGCCGAAATTCAACGTATTTGGACGCTTTTTGAAAGGACTCTTGTGGCAACTCTTCAAAATGCATCCCTACACTTTAAAAAAAATGAATTTAGGTTAGAAAAAGAGGGATTTTTTCTGAGAGGAATGTTAGGAAAAGTGTGGAGAAAGTTTAGGGTTTTTAGAATAGGAGTAGAAATGTAGATTTTAATTCTTTTGGAGAGATTGGAGAGGAGATTTTGAGATA
>NW_018250406.1:31035-40410 GCF_001263595.1 Phalaenopsis equestris | reverse complement strand
TCTAGACCTCAACCAAAAGTGAGGTCAACAGCCAAGTACATATCATAAAATTAGCATGTCTAATACATATCATATCTGTTGCAATGTAGTACAGAAAAATGAAAAGGAATCCTCTGAATGTCTATCTCTGATGGAGCAAGCTTCTGATTGAGCTAACCTTCTAATATGCATAGAGGTGCAACCCTCTCATAGCTTGTACGGTAGCAATTCCTCCCATTCTAGATCTAGTTGAAATCCATATGACATTTTACTGTTGTTCATTTGTCAAAAGGACGCGAACACCCTATGGTGTAACACCTCTGGAATATAGTTTTTGGCGACGTCCGCCCCATTTCCTTTAAGGACTAGCACTGAACCAACAGGCAGCGGAATTTCTATAGCTCCTCTTAAATTTGCCAGGACCAATGATATCAATTTCTTTTCCAAATAGGATATTGCTTTTGCTCATGAATGAGACCGTGTAGAAAGGCCTCACGAAGTCATGATGATAATTGTACGGAGGTATGCAATCTCCTTCATTGTATATGTTAATAATGCAACTGTTAGGCGTGCAGTTGGCTGGCAGTATACTCCATTTGACCATTATTTTAATCATCCACTTTATGATTGGAGGTAGTGGATCTACCTGATCGTGTATGAGAATCCTCCCAGGCGGATTCTCTTGTCAGTCATTTGTGAAGTTGTAGCAGCAGCCGCACTGGATAGTAATCCTCCCCTTTCCTCGCATACACTTTCTTGGCTCAGAATAGGTTCTTTCCATAAGCAGGTATGCTTGACCTCTATCTCTCAGGTCAAAAATGCAGTCGAGAAGGTTTTGTTCATCACTTCTTGAGAAGACCCTGGTGTACAATTCCAACCCTTCTAATATGTTGATGAACCTCCCTTGATGTTGATGAACCTCTTGATGAACCTCCCTTGCACTTCTTCATAGAACTCAAAGTCCCTTTTGTTTACTTTTTTTAATCTATAGTATTCTGTCGTACTTATGGTTGGCAGTTGTCGAGGATGTTCCCTCATTTCAACGGTGGAGGGAACCCAAGTTAGTGTTGTTTCTGTCTGCAGCGGAACGTATGACTCTACGTCTGACGGGACGTATGGCTCTGTACCCCATGGGACATATGGCTCTGCACTCATTGGGTAATCAGCGGTCTGAGACCCATCCTCAGTAGCTGTGTACTTTTCTAACATGTTGTAGCACTGTAGGTGCAGGACATTGCAGTCCGGTCACTCCACGAATGCCGCTGTAGCTGATGCTTATGCTGGTATCTCAACATTGCATGTAGGGCAACCTGTACAAAAAAACATCTGAAGCTGATAGTATTTCTGTCTTCAACTTTGCAACAAATCTTGACTCATCATCTATAGCAGGCAAGCTAGAAGAGGTCTTTCTCATGCATGGATCATAAATGTTCCCTTCAGGAATAGGAGTAAGCAAGTTCTCCGCCTCTTTCTGGCATCTTCTTTCTTCTCGTAAGCAAGCCCTCTGCTTTCGGCGGCTAGCATTTCTATGTTGAGTTCTTCATAGCAGTGCATTTGGAAGTCTTCCATTATCGGAAGCGACTAGGCCTCTGGTCGGTGTAGTTATCATGGAAGGTAGGCAACTCGTCCCCTCCATCAGGTCTTGTTGTGCTATCACTGTCTTTCTCTTCAGTGGTGAATTGTCTTAGGTGTTCAACCTTAATAGTGAGGGTAGCCCTTCTCTTACCCATCGGTTGATGACATCCATTAGAGGCCCCTCATAATCCATGTCTACTTGACTAAATTCCATGTCAAAGTCTATAGTGCGGCTCTGCGGCGCCATCTCCTCATTGAGTGCGAGGTTCCAGCCATCTTTAAAGGCAAAGATTAGCCTCTGACCTAACATTTCCCTGCAAATGATAGGAAAAATGTCAGTGAGCTAAAACTTAGTGTGAAAAAGAACAAAACAAAGTATTTATTAAAGAAACTTTTAGTTTATTTTGGTGAGAAAATTATGTATTTATGTGTGCATTTTGTTTAATTTAATAGAATATCAAGTTTTAAAAAGAGAAAATTTGAAGTGTGCAATTTCAAAAATTTTTGTTATGTTGAGGTTAATCTTATTAAAAAAATTTTTGGACCTTGTCACAGATGTTTGGCCATATAGATAACTCTAAAATAATCAAAATTTTAAAATTTCAAATTAAGCAAAAACAAGCAGTGTCAGGTTGTGTAGTATGTTTTCAGGTATCGCCCGCTGATCGGCGGCATCAGTCTTTCACCCTAGAAATCTACTAACTGATAGGCTCCTCATATGTAGACCTTTTCAATGACAAATGGTCCCTCCCAAGTTGGCTCAAATTTTCTACCAATCTTGCGGCGTGCAAGAATAGCCCTTTTGAGCACAAGTACGAGGTCACCAACTTTAAATGTCCTTGGGCGGACGAATTTGTCATGAGCGTGTGCAATCTTTGACCGGTAAAGTTCCAAATGTTTTTGTTCTTCAAGTAATTTTCCTTTAAGACTCTATAGTTCTTCAAGTTTGAGTTTTTCACTTTCTTCTATTGTGAGTTTCTTGGCAACAGCGACTCTGAGAGACGGTGTCTGAATTTCTAGCGGTAGCACGTCCTCAGACCCGTACACAATACACTGAGTGGGAGTCCTGAACATCGTTCGGTAGGCCCACAGGGCTTCTAACAGTTTTTTGTGCCAATCCTTTTTGTTTTCATCTAGTGTTCTCTTTAAAATATGTACCAATGTCTTGTTGAAGGCTTCAGAGACTTCATCCAGGCCATTTGTTCTGGGATAGTAAATTGTAGAGTATGTCCAATCTATCCTGTGCCATTTGAGGAGATTTTGAATTTTGGTGCTTTTAAAAGTTGTCCCATTGTTGAAAATTACTCTTCGCAGTACTCCGAAACTGTAGACAATTTGGCTTTTGAAGAATTGAAGGATGTGTTGTGCCGTAATCTCTCGCAACAGTACTTCCTCTGCCCATTTGGAGAAATAGTCTGTAGCGACAAGTATAAATCTGTGTCCTTTGGAGAATGGAGGGTCTATCGGACCCATCATGTCCACGCCCCCACCCTCGAATGGTCACGAGGCAACAGTTGGGTGTAGCACATTCAGAGGTTGGTGTAAGACCACCCCATGCACCTCGCACTGGTGACATCTTCTAGCTGTATCCATGCAGTCGGACATCATTGCTGGTCATGCTGGTCAATAATACGTCAATAATACCTGAGTCTTTTGATCTTCAGTTTCATCTTCGGCCCTGACTGGTGAGCGCCACACAATCCGGTATATACTTTTTTTATAATATTTTGTGCTTCTATTTTGCTTAAACATCGTAGCCACATCTGGTCGAACGATCTCCTGTAGAGCACATCACCTACTAAAGCATATGGCGTAGCTCTTTTTTTAATGTGATGTGCCTCAAACGTGTCCTCTAGTAGCTTTCCAGTATGCAAATATTTTATTAATGGCTTACGCCAATCTTCATTGATATCAGCAACTGCATTTATCGCTTCCTCTTTTATGGGCTTGTGTCGAGTTTCAAGGTCGATTCAAGACAAAACTTTTCTTCCTTGTACTGTGATTTCAATGGAATCCTTCAGGGGACATGCCAATTCCTTAGCAAGTTTTGTCAGAGCAACTGCATGGGCATTATCTTTCCCAGGAATCCAGTAGAAAGTCACATTGGGGATTTGCTCTAGCAGCTTCATCGTGTACTGATGGTATTCTGCTATTCTCGGTTTGAAAATTTTGTATTATTTGGCGACTTGTTGGATGATGAGTTGTGAGTCACAACAAATGGCAATGTTTGTTATATTCATTGAGATTGCTAATTCCAATCCAGTGATTAGGGTTTCATATTCTGCTTCATTATTGGTGCATGGCTCCGTCAGGTGGTATGAGAACATCAACATACTATTATCTGGTGTGAACATACTAGAACATCAACATACTATTATCTGGTGTGATAAAGATCAAACCGATCTCTGCTTTGCTCGATGTGACTGTGTCTGATCCTTTGTCTTTTCTGGCTGATGAAGCACAGTTGAAGTACATCTCCCAGCGTTGTTCACTGGAGAATTCTATTTGAAGTATCTCCTTGTCTAGTAACTCGTCGTTGAGAGGAGTTGGTTGTGCAGTGAGAAAGTCTGCTAGAATCTGCCCCCTGATAGCACGGAGGGGAACAAAAGTTATATCAAATTGTATTAAGATCATTGTCTATTTTGCTAGATGTCCAAAGAATGTTGGTCGGGTCATCAAATATTGCAACGGGTTAACTTTTGAAATTAGGGTAATCTTATGAGAAAGCATGTAATTTCTAAGCTTTTAGGCGGCAAAAATCATGGCTAGACAATGTTTCTTGATAGGTGGATACCTTATCTCCGTCGGTATTAGACGGCGACTCAAATATTAGACTGCAGAGTGTGTTTTCCTTACCCTCATCGTTGACTTGGGCTAAGAGAGCTCCAAGAGAGACATCTAAGGTCGCGGTATAAAGTATCAACAGTTTCCCTGAGATAGGGGCTGCCAAAACAAGAGGGGTCATTAAATAATGTTTAACGTCTTCAAAAGCCTGCTGGCATTTTTGCCCGCTGGCATTTCCGCTGGCATTTCTCTTCCGAAATAAATTTGGCGTCCTTTTTAATTAATGCTGAGAAGGGCTGCACCTACCGGAGAGATTAGAAATGAAATGTCTCAGATATGACAACTTTCCCTGGAAAGAATGTAGTTGTTTCAATGTTTTAGGAGGAGGCATTTTCAAGATAGCTTTAATCTTATCTGGGTCAATCTCGATTCCCCAATGATGGACAACGAATCCTAGAAACTTCCCGGAGGTAACGCCAAAAGCACACTTTAAGGGATTCATTTTAAGGTCGTATCATCGTAACAGTTTGAACATGATCCTCAAATTGTAAAAATAGTCTACTTTTTGCTTACTTTTGATGACCAAATCATCCACGTAACATTCCACTTGGTTGTGAATGAGGTCGCCAAAAATCTTCGTCATTGAACGTTGATATGTTGCTCCAGTGTTCTTTAGGCCAAATGGCATCACTATGTAGCAGAAAATTCCACTCAGTGTTTGAATGATGTAAGTGTTGCATCTTTGGGAGCCATCTTGATTTGATTGTATCCTGACGATCCGTCCATGAAGGAGAAAATTTCATGTGTTGAAGCGATATCCACCATCATTTCTGATATAGGTAACGAAAATTCATCTCTTGGACATGCTTTGTTCAACTCTCTGAAGTCAACGCAAACAAGAATTTATCCATTTTTCTTCTTAACAGGTACAATGTTAGCTAACCATGTGGGGTATTGTTCTTCTTTCACAAAGTTAGCGTCTATTAATTTTTTCACCTCGGTAATCACTTAATGCTTTATTTCGAGACGCATTCTCCTAGGAGCTTGTTCTACTGAGGTCATATCTTTGTCTACCTCAAGTTTGTGAACTACAACCGCTGCTGACATTCCTGGCATTTCGTCATAACTACATGCGAAGCAATCTTTAAATTTTGCTAATAGTTTGATCAGTTGTAAAGATTCTTCATCATTGAGTAGAGAACTTATAAATGTATGTTGGGTTGCTCTTCAGTCCCGATGTTAATTTCCTTTAATTCATCGACAGTCGATTTAATTTCCTCCTCAAATTCTGGCAGAGCATCTTCTATTAGCTGATCAATAAAGTCATCCTCTATATCAATGCAATCCCCGATTCACTAATAACAACTATGTAAAATTTTGAATCATCGACTGGTCCGACTGTACCAAATCTAAGACCCTCTTTTGAGTTGAGAGTTCAACTTTTAACACTCTATAATTTTTAAAAAAGTTATAATTTATCTTTTGGCATTTATTTTGGCAAATGTCCCTGTTGAATTAACTTTTGTACACAAGGTGAACAGTAACCAAAAGGCAATTCCATTAACACATTAGGATCAACATCCAAGTTTACATGATTTTCAAGAACAGTAGAGGTAGAAGTATGATAAAATTTGTTCGGCTTTGAACCAACACTACGAACTTCCTTGACCTCTAAACTCTTGACCTTTTAAGGGAGAATCGGAGTAAGGTTCATAGTATACACATAGTGGTTTATCTGATCATACATCTTCTCATATTTGCTTTTCTCTGCAACTTCTTAGGATATCTCGTACTGAGATTTCTTCTATTTTCTCATCATTATTTCATCTTCAAAATTTTCTTCATCACCGTTGTTGATGGTTGGCCTAGTTTTTTCAATGATTAAGTTGATTCTTCCACGTCCACATCCCCGGCTTGACCTCGGGTGCGCGAACTAAAAGAACCCCTACCAATTTACTGTAAAAGAGTGGTGGAAGATCGCTGAAGCAGATTTGAATGGCCTTGCCATTGTAATTCTTCTGAATCTTCACTTTTATTTGTTGCAATTTCACGAGAGAAGACATTTTTCCTTGGAGGGGCGTAGTAGGCGGCATGTTCATGAATACCAACTTTATGAACTGAAAACGGTTGTAGATCCCCCTTGATGCAATGCTCTTCACTTTTATTTGTTGCAATTTCACGAGAGAAGACATTTTTCCTTGGAGGGGCGTAGTAGGCGGCATGTTCATGAATACCAACTTTATGAACTGAAAACGGTTGTAGATTCCCCTACGGTTGTAGATCCCCCTTGATGCAATGCTCTTGTCCTTCTCTGTAATACTTAATGCATTGATGTAGAGATGATGGAACCATATTGTGTTCATGAATCCACGGTCAACCCAGTAGAGCGTTGAAAGAGGTCTCGGCATCGATGACATGAAACTTAGTTGTTATTACTAGTTCTCCAACCTTCATAAGCAATGTAATTGATATGAGAGCTCTCTCTCCCTTTTGGTTGAATCCTCTAAACATTATTTATCGGCTATTGATACACCAAAAATATATGCATTTTTATACCCATTTATTAGACTCATTTTTGGTGATATTGCACTTTAATGGAAGGTATTTTAATGTTTTCTAGCAGGTTGTTGATTTTTAGGGCATAAAGCAAAAAAAAAAGCAAAAAGGATGAAATTTAGAGTCAAAATTAAAGATTTGAAGAAATGCTCAACGTCAGCAGCGCCAAGGTAAGCACCGACGGTGCAGAACAATTTAACACTCGAGATTTTTACTCAGCGCTGACGGTGCCAAAGGTGGTGCAGACCCCGTTTCTAGAAGGTTCAATGTATTTGTATAATTTTTTGAAGAGTTTTTGGAGGCACCTCTTGGAGAACCAACCTTGGGCTCTATTTGGGACCGAATTTCATCATAAAATGGGCTCTTCTACATTTTTCACTCCTCTACATTCATTTTTCGCGCCACATCATTCCATTCCACTATCATATTGGAGTCAATTAATGATTTCGCTTTCATATTTTAGAGTTTTTGGGGTGAGATTTAGTGTGAAACTTTTCGTTAGAGTGTTGGAGAAGGAGAAAAGTGAGAGAATTCTTCTTCCTGCATTTCTAAGGAAAGGCTACAAAGGATATTCTTTGAGAAAGAGTTCTAGATAACTTTGTTTGTTTATTTAATGCTGCATGAACTTAATTTTATATATGAAATTTGTGTTTTGTAGTATCTTTCTCATGAAGTCTGAGTAGTTGCCTCTATCTTCCCCTTACTCTGAGATATGGTGAAATGAAGAGATAAAATGAATGTGTCATAATTAAAATATAAATTAAATTGTGATGATTTTTCAACTCCGAACTTAATTTACTTTTCAGTCTGGCCAATTTATTTGTTAAAATATGTTGTGAAACATATGATCCGGGAAATGTAGTATGACTTCTACGACAGAGTGAGGATCACATTTGATTTCATGCAGGAGAAATTCGTTCATGAAATTAAGGGCAAATAAATAGGAAAATATTCTTTGTTGGGTGTAAAATTGGAGAATCTTTAGGGTGACAAACTAAAATCCTCAATTTGGTTTTAGTGTTTAAAAACTAAAGCGAGAGTTAGCCTTCAGGTGAAGGGAATTGGGAGCTTTGGAGTGGGAGCCGGTATCCTCCTAGCCTAGCCATGGATTTAAGGACTAAACCTAAGATTAGCCAATGATTTTCTATGCAATGTATCAGGGTAGAGAATTAAAATTGTTCTTATTTGGCACAATCCATATTAAAAATATTTATCTCATCTCATTTTACTAAAATTTCATTGTAATAGGAAAGATGCTTTTTCACATAAAAAATCTTCATTACCTAAACATAGTTCTTAAATTACTATTTAATATTTAAAAGTTGCATTTTCATTTTTTTAATAGTTAAGTAATTTAGTTCTGTTAAAATCTCAACATTTGAAATTAGTGACAGTGATTTTGTTTGATTTTCTATAAATTCCCTATTAAAATTTATCATTACTAACTTACACTTTCCCGTAAGATCGATATTTGGGGCTTAAATAGAAAGTCCATTATTACTTGATAACAATGCGTATACTTGCGTAGAATCTCATTATTCATTGCTTATAATTTATATATATTTTTTACACAACTTACTTTTCATATAAGGATCAAGTTTTTGGCGCTCTAGTGGTGTCAACTTCATAAATCCTTACACACACAAAATTTGGATCAAGTTTTTGGCGTCATTGTCGGGGAAGGTAACGGTTAAATTTAATTAAATTAAATAGTTTTGATAAATTAGAAAATTTAGAGAATATATAGATATACTATACAAATATATAAAAAAACAAAAAAAAGAAAATATATAAAAAAATCCAAAAAGAAATGTAATTAAGATTGTATTTTTAAAGAAATTTTACCTTACTTGCTTTATTTGTTTATGCAAAATATTGGATCTAAAGGTTTAGTACCTTACTATTAAAAACTAGAACGTACTATTAGAAAAATTTAAAAACAACAAAGAAAAACTAAGAATTTGAAAGAAATGGCGGATAATATAGAAAATCCACTAAATGAAAATCGACAAAGACCTTTAAAATACCGAACAAAACTTTTTTTTTTTTCGACAGCAGATGAACTTCATTTAACTATTTAAAATTTTGATGTTGCTGCTAATTCATTTGAGCTTAAACCTGTTATTATCCAAATGGTACAAAATAATCAATTTGGAGGATCACCTACTGAAGGATCACCTACTGAAGATTATCACCTACTGAAGATTCTAACTTACATCTTGCTGGTTTTCTTAAAATTTGTGCTACATTTACATATGACAAAGTGTCTAATGATGTTGTTAGTCTTAGACTTTTTCCTTTTTCATTAAGGGATAAAGCCAAGGCTTGGTTAAATTCATTAGCACCCAGATCTATTAGAACTTGGGAAGAACTATCACAAAAATTCTTGGCTAAATATTTTCCACCCTCGAAAACCGCTAAGCTTAGAAATGATATTACATCTTTTTGTTAGTTTGAAGGGGAATCGATATATGAAGCCTG
>NW_018250406.1:25983-30894 GCF_001263595.1 Phalaenopsis equestris | reverse complement strand
TTTGATGAAGCATATTCTTTAATTAAAGAAATGGCTACTAACAATTTTCAATGGCCCTCTGAAAGGGTAAATCCTAAGAGAGTAGCCAGTATTCATGATTCTGATGCAAAATCTATTTTGGAATATCAAATTGCTGTTATTTTTAAAAAGATTGATCAAATAGGAATGAACTATTCTCAAATACCCCCAGTATTAGTGGAAAATTCACTATGACAGATTATTGATATTCAAGAATCTTATGAAACTTTAAACGCTATAAATAATTAAAATAACGATCCCTCCCCTATTCTAACTATTTTAACCCTGGATGGAATAATCACCCTAATTTTAGTTGGAATAATTATAATAATTCGGTGAATCCATCTGGAAATTTGAACAATCAAGGAAATCCTAATTTTCGACCTTATTATCCTCCAGGATTTAACTCCAATCCTAACCCACAAGTTAAGGAAGAGAAGTTGACAATGCAAGAAGTGATGTTGAATATGAGAAATCAAATGCAAAATCAAGGGGTTGTTATTAGAAATATTGAAAATCAATTAGTACATATTGCTACTGCACTTAGTAATAGATCTTCCTGAATTCTTCCGAGTGCTGTGGAAGTTAATCCAAAAGATCAAAATAAAGAGCAAATTAAAGCTATTTAATTACAAAGTGGAAAATAAATTGAAAGAAGGATCCAAAGAGAAACTAAAGTTGATGAAGAGAAGGAAGAAATGGAAAATGATCAACAGAAAAATGAACAAACACAGGTTCCTGTAGAAAACCCATTACTTTTGTTTCCTTAAAGACTAAAACAAAAGAATAAAAATAAATAATTTACAAAATTTTTAGAAATCCTTAAGAAGTTAATGGTTAATATTCCTTTTGTTGAAGCTTTAGAACAAATGCCAAGTTATGCAAAATTTATGAAGGATGTACTAAATAAGAAGGAAGTTTACAGATCATGAGACCGTTGCACTCAGTGAAGAGTGTAGTGCTATTATTCAAAAAAAACATCCTAAAAAATTAAAAGATCCTGGTAGCTTTAATATACCTTGTGCAATTAGTGAAAAGTTTTATGAAAAGGCTTTATGTGATTTCGGAGCAAGTATAAATATTTTGCCCTTATCGATCTTTAAACATTTAGATTTGGGAGAAATTTTTGGGAGAAATCTTTAAACATTTAGATTTGGGAGAAATTTACCCTACTACTGTAACTCTTTAGTTAGCTGACCGATCATCCAAAATTCCAAAATGAGTTATAGAGGATGTACTAGTCAAAGTGGATAAATTTATTTTCCCTGTAGACTTTATAGTATTGGATAAGGATGAAGATAAAGAGATTCCTATTATTTTAGAGAGACCATTTCTTACAACAGGAAGAGTTGTAATAGATGCATAAAAAGGAGAATTAATAATGAGATTTAATGATCAAGAAGTAATATTTAATATAGCAAAAGCTACGAAATATCCTGTAATAGAAAAAGATAATGAATGTTTCAGGATGGAAGTAGCTGAGTATTTAAGTAGTGAACAGTTTAAGAAAGAATTCGAAGATAAATTTAAGCAAGGAGAAATTTTTGAAAATGAAGATGAAGTTAAAGAAGAAGATTTGGATTATATTGGAAACAGGGCAAATTTGAAACTTTAGATTTGTTGGAAAAAAAAAATAAAAATCTTATTCCTTCAAGTATTAAACCACCTCAACTTGAATTAAAAATATTACCTGCCCATTTAAAGTATGTATTTTTAGGAGAATCATCTACATTGTCTGTTATTATATCTTTCGAGTTAACTGAAATTCAGAAAGAATAGTTAATAGAAATGTTGAAAAAGTATAAAAAGGCTTTTGAATGGACTTTAGCAGACATTAAAAGACTTAGTCTTTCAATTTGTATGCACAGAATTTTATTAGATGAACAATATGAACCTAATGAACCTAAAGCTAATCCTCAATAATCCTCAAAGAAGATTAAACTTGATAATGAAAGAAGTTGTTAAAAAAGAGATTTTAAAATGGTTAGATGCTGGATTTATATATTCTATTTCAGATAGTGTTTGGGTAAGCCTAATTCACTGTGTTCCGAAGAAAGGAGGAGTGACTGTTGAAGAAAACGAGAAAAATGAATTAATGTCAATAAGACAAGTAACTCGTTGAAGAATTTTCATTAACTATAAAAAATTAAATATGGCCACCAGAAAAGATCACTTTCCTTTACCCTTTCTAGACCAAATGTTGGATAGATTGGAAGAGAATAAGTATTATTATTTTTTGATGGATATACCAGTTATCACTAAATTTCAATTGCTCCAGAGATCAAGAGAAAACAACATTTACAAGCCCATATGAAACATTTGTTTTTACTAGAATGCCTTTTGGACTATGCAATGCACCTGCAACATTTCAAAGATGTATGATGTCAATGTTTAGTAATTTTATAGAACATAGAATGGAAGTGTTTATGGATGATTTTTCCGTATTTATAACTTCAATTGAATTATGCCTTAATAATTTAGAAAAATTTCTAGAAGTATGTGAAAAAGTTAATTTAGTATTAAATTGGAAAAAATGTCAGACTATGGTTGCAGGAGGTGTTGTACTTAGGCATAAAATTTTTGAAAAAGGCATGGAAGTAGATCCTGCAAAAATCTAAGTTATAGAAAAATTACCAATCAAGTTATAGAAAAATTACCACCACCTACTAGTGTTAAAGAGGTGAGAAGTTTTCTAGGACATGCTGGTTTTTACAGGCGCTACATAAAATTTTTTTCAAAAATGACTAAGCCTTTATGCCAACTTTTAGAAAAAGATACAAAATTTGATTTTAATGACGAATGCATAAAAGTATTTGAATTATTAAAGAAAAAATTAGTCACTGCACCTATAATAGTACCACCTAACTAAGAAAAACCATTTGAAGTAATGTGCGATGCTAGTGAATATACTATTGAGGTTGTATTAGGACAAAGGTACGACAAAGTTTTTAAGGTTATATATTATGCTAGCAAGAATCTAAATGAGACTCAAATTAATTATACTACTACAGAAAGAGAGTTATTAGCTATTATTTATGCTTTTGATAAATTTCGACCTTATTTAATTGGAAATAAATGTATAGTGCATACAAATCATTCTGCTATTAAATATTTAATGTAAAAGAAGGATGTTAAACCAAGATTAATTAGATGGATACTTCCATTGCAAGAGTTTGATTTTACTATGATTGATAGAAAGAGAAATGATAATCAAATAGCTGATCATTTGTCTATAATAGAAATAGAAATATTAACTAATTTTGCAAATAAAATTTTAGAGAATTTCTATGATGAACAATTGATGAAATGGATGTACCGTGGTATGCTGATATAGTAAATTATATTGTAAGTGGTATTCTACCACCTGATATAAAAAATCCACAATTAAAGAATTTTATATATGATTCAAAAGACTATGTTTGAGATGACCCATATTTATATAAACAATGTAAGGATCTAATTATTATAAGATGTGTGACTTATGAAGAAACTCAATAGATAATTGAAAGATGTCATGATTCTGAATTTGGAGGACATTTCGAAACAAATAGAACTGCATATAAAATTTTACAAGCTGGATTTTATTGGTCTGCTATTTTTAAATATTTTAATGAATATATTAAAACGTGTGTTAGATGTCAACGCGTAGGAAATATATATAGAAGAAATGAAATGCCTCCAAATTACACATTGGAAGTTGAAATTTTTGATGCGTGGAAATTAGATTTTGTGGGACTATCTATGCATTCATTTGGAAACTTATATATATTACTTGTTGTTGATTCTTTGTCAAAATGGATTGAAGCTATTGTTGTACCTAGATGTGATGTTCGGAGTGTTTCTAAATTTTTAATTAAGAATATTTTTACAAGATATAAATGCCGAGAATAATTATTACTGATGGAGGATCTCATTCCAGGAATAAGAGAATTGAAAAATTAATTAAGAAATATGATTTTATGCATAGATTCTCCACTGCTTATCATCCTTAGACTAGTGGTCTAGCAGAGATATCAAATCATGAAATTAAACAAATTTTAGAAAAGGTTGTAAATCCTTATAAATTAAATGGGTCTGCTAGACTTGACACAGCATTATGGGCATATAGAACTTCTTATAAGACTCCTATAGGAATGTCTCCATACATACTGATATTTGGAAAATCATGCCACTTATATGTAGAATTAGAGCATAAAGCATTTTGGGCTATTAAGGAATTTAAATTTTAAGCTAAAAGATGCTGGTGAGAAAATATTATTGCAACTCAATGAACTTGAGGAGCTTAGAAATGATGCATATGATAATGCAAAAATCTATAAAGAGCAACTGAAAATATGGCATGATAGGAAGATTATTCAAAAGAAATTTGAATCTGGACAAGAAGTTCTATTATATAATACAAGATTGAGATTGTTTCCAGGAAAACTGAAATCCATATGGTTAGCGCCATTTAAAGTAATTAAAGTCTATCATTATGGAATTGTTGTGATTAAAGATCCCAACACTGGAAAGATATTCAAAGTTAATGGGCATCATTTGAAACACTATTATGAAGGGCACATACCTCAATTTAAAGAAGTTTTAATGTTAAGTCAACCCAACCAAACAAATGGTATGTTGGGCTGACGACATTAAACCAAGCGCTTTATGGGAGGCAACCCATACTTATATGTTTATGTATTACTATTTAGTTTGTTAAGTATTTTATATATGAGTAGATAATAATCCTACACAACTAAATTTATTATAAATTAATCCTAATATTGGTATTGGAAGAAAAGTTAAGATTTAATTGAATGAAAAATAAAAAAATTGCAAAAATTTGTCCATTGGCGCCAGAATGGGCACCGACGGCTCCCAAGGAAATTGATCTCAGTACCGACAGCACCCCTT
>NW_018250406.1:7652-25973 GCF_001263595.1 Phalaenopsis equestris | reverse complement strand
AGAGCGTCGGTAGCGCCGAGGACGGTTGGACTGTTCCTGCGACTTTTGGAAAACTTTGGCGGGATTTCGCTTCGTAATAACTGCCGAGAGGTTTTTAAAGTCCTAAAAACTGCCTAAGACGCTTAGAAACTTCCTATTTTCGAATTTCATGGATTCCAATTCCAAAAATACTTTGAGTTATGAAGTTTTTAATAGAAGAAAGTTTATTAGTTTCGACATACAGAGATTATACGATAAAATTATTATGAAGAAGAGATTGATCAAGGAAAGAGGATTTGTTAATCATGGGTTGATCAATTCAAGTGCTCCAGTTGACAAGATTATTCTGCAAAGGTGATGGCAAGTTCTATGTTACATTACCGCTACGGTTGTTAAACCTTTAGTGAAAGAGTTCTATGCAAATCTACATGGAATTACCCAAGGAGTTCTCTTCGTTTGAGGTAAGGTTGTACCATTTACTCCTATGAAGATTAATGTATTGTATATGACAGAAAATGTTCCAATCTATCATTATGCAAATTTCATTCCTACACGAGATTTGATGCATAAAAGTGATACGTGGGAAGTACGAGATGAAGGATTAAAATTAGTAGAGTGTATAAGATATTTATAATTTTTTGACGAATAAAAGCGATACGTGGGAAGTACGAGATGAAGGATGTATTATTTTTCCTACTTCATCACTTAATCCAATTTTGAAACAATGGCATTTCTTTATTTGTGCAAAATTACTCCCAACTATGAAGATCAGTAGAGTCATCAAGGAGAGTGCTATTTTACACTACTACATTCAAATGGAGAAACCTATTGATATAGGTTCAATTATATTTAAATCTGTGAGGAGAAGATTGAGCCTCGGAGACTGATTGGGCTTGCCAACATCAAGATTTATGAATCTCATGTTGATTGGAGATCTGGAAGATAGGCTAGGGATATTCCTTCTACTTTTATAACCCCTAGTGAGCCTACTTCAAGTGACCCAAGCAACAGGGAGTTTTTGGACCAGATGATGAAGTGGGAATGATGCTTTTCACATAAAAAATCTTCATTACCTAAACATAGTTCTTAGATTAGTATTTAATATTTAAAAGTTGCATTTCCATATTTGCTAATAATTAAGTAATTTAGTTTGGTTAAACTCTCAACATCCGAAATTAGTTACAGATATTTCATTTGATTTTCTATAAATTTCTTATTAAAATTTATCATTGCTAACTTACACCTTCCTTATAGGATCGATATTTGGGGCTTAAATAGAAAGTCCATTGTTACTTGATAACAATACATATACTTGCATAGAATCCCATTATTCATTGCATAATATATATATATATATATATATATTACACAACTTACTTTTCATATAAGGATTAAGTTTTTGGCGTTGTAGTGATGTCAACTTCACAAATCCTTACATATAAAAAATTCAGGATCAGTTGTAAGTTCCTAAGCTTCAATATCCAAATAGGCTAATGTCCGTAGATTCATCAAGTTGATGGATGCTCCAGGATTTACTAAAACTCTGGACAACACAAATCTGTCAATGTTAATGGGGATGTAAAGTGGACGATTATGGTCGGTGGTACCAAGCAGCAAATCTTCATCTGTGAAGGTTAGCCCAGGCTGTTCTCTCAACAAGTGAACTTTATTTGAGGATGTACTGGCCAACTGAGTTAATCAAATCTCTGGGTCAAGCAAAGCTGTAACCAGTACCCAGAGACTCTCTAATTTCCTTTGATAGGATCCGAGCGTCGTAGATGCTCAATCTGGCCGGCAACTTCCTAAGATGAGCTAGCATGTTGTAATCCACTTTGTATGATCCTCTAATTTTCTCTTAATTGTGTGGTTCTTTCACTATTCTTCCTCTAGTGGAGGTGGAGGTAGTTCTTATCGAGTTACTATTTGTTTTCCTTTATCTATTGGAGTTGTTCTCGGCGGTAACAGTCTCCTGCCCCTTAAGTTCACTTTTATAGTTTCTTCTTCTTGAGATACCATTATTGAATATTTTAATGTTTCTTCTTTGTCGGGAAGATCTAAGTTGATGGAAAACGGTGCACCATGGTGCTCGAGAATTGGTTCCTCACTCCCAATGTTGTCGTAGCTGGTATCATTGATGTTTTCTTCAGTTTTGTTAGTGAGTTCATCGAACACAAGTACAATTTGAGGATCATTTTGGGAATTGAGATCAAAGCTAGATTGGTTCAAATCAGTTATGTTATCATCAGAAACAGTTAAAATGTAGCCAAAATCACAATCATTGTATTTATAAGACCCTAGAGGGGCAAAAATATAATCATAAAAAGTCAGAGGTTTAAGGATTTTCTTCCTAGAATCTGCCCCAACCAATCTAGTAGAGGCAGCCCCTATCCTACCCCCTGTGCTATTAGTCTTTGTAGTAGTGTTCTTCTTCTTCTTTGTCTTTGACGATGACAAATCTCCTGGAGAAATCTTTGTCTCAAGTTTGGCAGGTTGAAGACTTTGATCGAAAGATTGTTTTTATGCATTCTGGATTTGATTCAATATTTCTTGGATGATTTGTTCCAAACTTCATTCCATCCATCTTTTCTGGTATATGCAGAAGATTGTTTCGATGAATCCTGTATTTGGTTTAGGACCCTCTTAAGTTTGTTCCAAGTCGTACTCCATCCATCTTTTCCAGTATACGGATCAACCGGAGAGATTGGCTCAGCCAAAATCATATTTATGGAACGGTTCTCTTTCAGGTTCTCTTAAATATTCTTTTGGGATTGTTATATTTTCTTCTTTAAGGTTCTTCTCGAGCCAATCCTTAAAGATGAAACACTCTTCTATGATGTGCCCAAGCAATCGATGGTACGGACAATAATTTAGTTCATCCTTCTTGTCGACCTCTTCGGGTTTCTTCAGATCTGGTAGTCTGAATTCAGGCTTCTTCATCTGACTTCTGAATATTTTGGATACGGCCTCATCTTTAAAAGAATACACCATTTTCTGTTGTTCTACCAGAGATATTCTCTTATTCTCTGTTCGAGATGATCCTCCTTGAGGCAGTCGTTGGCTAGACTCGCTAGTCTATTTCTAAGCCTGCTGTGATCAAGATTGACGAGGATTTTCAGCATATATCTTCATTGATTATTTTTCTTTTCCGACAGTTGTTACTATTATTGACTTCTTTTCAAATGCTCTGGTTGCCTTGGATTTCTCGTAAGAATCCATATGATTTCCTTTTCCGACAGTTGTTACTATTATTGACTTCTTTTCAAATGCTCTGGTTGCCTTGGATTTCTCGTAAGAATCCATATGACTTTCTTTTCCGACAGTTGTTACTATTATTGACTTCTTTTCCGACAGTTGTTACTATTATTGACTTCTTTTCCGACAGTTGTTACTATTATTGACTTCTTTTCCGACAGTTGTTACTATTATTGACTTCTTTTGAAGACTGTTGGCTTTACTGAGTAGCTTCTCGAAGGATTTGATGGTGAGTCTCTTGAGCATGAAAGCTACTGGCCCATGAATGCTTTTGAGTAAGATATCAATCACGAGATGTTTCTAGTGTGATGTTCCTGTAGCTGAGGTTCACACTTCATGCTAAGGTTTCTCCACCTCAAAATGTAATCCACAAAAGTCTCGTTGGGCTTTCCTTTTTCCATCATGAGCTCTCCTATAGACACATGATGTTGCGTTCCAGTAAATATTTTCACAAAAAATTGTTCCAGCTCAGCGAATGTCTTAACTAAACCATTGGGCAAATCAGCATAACAATCGAAAGCGATCCCTGAAAAGCTGCTGACGAACTGCTGGAAGAGTAAAGCTTCACTATTTCTTGTGTTGCCACGATTGGCTCGGAAATGTGTTATATGTTGTCTAGGATTTCCAGTCCCATTAAATATCTTAAAGTTTGGGGTCACAAAACCCTTGGGGAAGAGTATGGCATTAAATTCTTCTAGGTAAGGTCTACCCTTCAAAATCAATGCACCACCCTTAGATTGGGTTAAGGCCTCCCAAACTTGCTCGACCATTTGCTTAAATTCCTTCTCTAGCATGGTGCTCGATGGAAATTCCTTCTTTCGTTGCTCATCTCCGCTTGCTAAGGCAACTTCTCTTCTTTTTTCTGTGATGTGTATGATTTCTGGTTGGTTGATCTCTGGAGACGCTAGTTGAAGATTGTTCTTGAATTGTGCCCATGGCGGTCATGGATGTTGCCATCTCTTCTATCATTTTCTCTAGTTGGCTGACTTGCTCATCCCTTAGGAGAATAGCCCTATGCAGCTCATCTACGGCATTCTCTTGGATGAGATTTTGAGCCTAGCACGCAGATGTAGCAGCTCTAGTTTTGATGACATGGACATCCATGAAATCTTCTTTGAGGTAATCATTGTAGTCAAAATCTTCATCATCGTTATCGATGAAAACTCCGTGTTTTCAGGCTAACTCAGAAATCTCAACTCTGAGCTTAAAAAAATTTTCTTTGATTATTGATTCTTTGATTATCTTAAGATCTGAAGGACCCTGTTGGACCTCCTCCTCTTGCTCTTCCATCTCACTGGCAATTGCTATGACGATGTTAGATACTTCAGACCCTGCCTTCATTCCATGCTCTTGCTCTTCTGGTTTATTGGACTATATCGGTACAGCGACCTTGGGTATCCATACCTTTTTCTTTGACGATGATGTCTCAGGATAGAGTTTCCTAGCAGAAACATCAGTATGTCAAAGAGAAGTATGCTCCCTATGGTGCAAACTGACTACAGTACTGAAAATTTCTTCATCTTTTCCTTTAGAGTTTTAGGAATGTCTTTGAAGTGGGTGATTGGTAGGATTCTTGGACCCAGTCTTGACTTAACCGATTGACGACCTGTGGTCCCTGCAGTGGTAGAATCTGTGGTGACAATAGCAGTGTCGACTCTGCTTCCCAAGCGGAACCAGACGGGAATACGGGCGGGTAGATTTTCATATGAATTCTGAGCTTGTCTGACAAATTTGACGTCCCTTAAAATTTCTTTCTTCATACGAGGGGAAATTGCATGTTCCACTCGTTTAAGTAATTCATTAACTGAGCAGATCTCTTTAGTAGCTAGTCAGCTAGTCTCTGAAAAATTGAGAGCTGACTCGGGTGATAGGAGCAGGTTTCTTTCTCTCCACACCTTGTCCATGAAGCGATGGTAATGCAGCAGTGATTTTCGGATACTCTCGTACCCATTTGTATCCATTAAAGGATGGAATCTACATTCTCGCATAAGTGGATATGTTACCAGTAATCTTGATTTGTCTTGATGAGGATCTTTCTTTATGGGTATCTCTTCGGAAACCTAGGCTTCAGTGGCCCTCCAAACTCTCCTGTTGTCGTTTCTCCTTTGAGTTCGGGTTAGTAGTGCAGTCTTTGAACTTAATCCAATTTCAAACACTGATGGCAAGACAGCTAATCCCTCAATCGGATCTTCAATGATCATCACTTCTTTCCCCTTAGCAGTAGCGGGAACAACAGGCTTGGTAGTTTCCATGGCGGCAACAGTAGTCTTGGCCTTCTTATAAGAAGGGAAGTTCTGAAGACACCTCAGGTTGAACTCAGCAGAAGGCTCCTGAACTTCTGGAGTGTTGACTTTCATCACGACGAATTGAGCCTTCTCAAGGATAACCTCGAGGTCTTTAAATCTAGCTCCGAACTTAATGGCATGAGCAACATTGCGAGCTTCATAGCTTGTCTGTAAGTTGCAAGAAAAAGTAACAGAGGTTGATCTGTAGACCGGGTAAGTCTTAGTTTGTGGGAATTTTAAAATTTTTAGGAAAAAGTTAATTTAAAAGTAGAAAATTTTAATTAATTTTGAAGTGCACGCGGCACAACACAATTTGATTTAATTTGTGATTTAATTTGTAAAATAACAAATCAAATTTGTAAAAGGAGATGTGAAGTGTCTAGGACCCAGTGCGGGACCCATTTAACAACAGACAATGCCCAGGTGGAACTAGTCCACCAACACACCTATTGGGGGTCCGACCCCTCATGAAGATTTAAAGAGTCCTTAATGGCCTCCTGAACCCCTCTATTCAAAGGTGATTAAACAGACAATCCTGAACTCCAAGGAGTTGGCCATACTTTCCCAAGACATAAATGGGTAAATTATGTCAATGTAAAGAGAGTAATTTGTTCCAAAAGGGACATGGACACATTTCTGATGTATGGACACATTATATGGACACATTATTGATGTGTGAAGATAATATTTCTTTATTTAAATGGAGAGAAAAGCTTGCCCCCAGCGGAGTCGCCAGAAGCTGTCGGCGCTATTTTGATTGGAGGAGTTCCCGTAAGAAGTTGTCGGTCACCAGAATCGAAATCCGGTCACCCGCTTCAGAAGGACATTTTAATATTTAGAAAAATATGGAATCAAACTAACCCCATATTTTTTATAGTTTAAATGAAAGAGCGTTGTACCTCAAACCATGTATCTATCCCGAAGGATAAACACAAGACTTGAGGATGAGGCTTTATCAAATAAACTGATAAATATATGACGTCTGTTTGGTCTGCGAAATCATTTTATTTGTCGATAATTTCCCTTATTAAATATGTAGAATTAAATAGGGTTTATATTAAGGTGGGTTTGGATGAGCTTCCTATAAGGGCAAGCCCCTATAGTTAATTACATCTTAGATAACCGAAGTCAGCTAAGAAAACTCTCATTAAAAATTAGGAAATATTATCTTCAAGGAGTTCAAAGGATAGGACTTTTCAACGATATCCGATAAAGTGGTGTGAGAAGGGATTGGCTCAAATTTGGAACATTTATTGTAGAATCCAAAGGAGGAAGATCTAGGGGATGTCATAGGTTCAGAGGAAAAACCTCAGTGAATTCCCAGTTTATCCTATAATTTGGCTTTAATTTTGAGGAGAAATTATTTAAATATTTCATCCTGCCAATTTTATTTATTTAGGGCTTACATTCATATGAAATAATCACACAAATAAACTGGAAGATGTGAGGATTTCGGTCGTGACGGACGACAACCTCGAAATCCTAAGGCGGGTTAGGGATTAGATTTCATAACATGATTGTGCAAAAGCTTAAAGATAAGTTGAGGATTTATGTTGCACAACCAAACAACCTCAAAGTCTTATGGATTGGTTGTTTAATTTTGAGGAAGGAATTGGTTTAGCTGGGGAAGACATGTTTTGTGGTTGAAGATGGTCGTGCTGCCTACCATGCTAGCTCCACGCTCCTTACCATGACGAGTTTGAGTTTTCTAGGGTGTTAAGTTATGATGTCAAATCAGGTGGCCCTATAGTTGTAGTTCGTTAAATTTTATGGGGGAATGTTAAATTTAATTAAAGCGACACCTGTTATGATCCTACGTTTCCCTCGTTCCAGCACCACTATTTTCTGTTAGATTCAATTAGTCCAAATGAATTTATTAAACTCAACTTAATGAGTTCCATAATTTCATTTAGACCGTGGGAAACCTTGTTAGCAACCATAAGTTACCTCTCCTGAGGGATTTCCGATCATCCGATAGAGACGTTTTAATTTAGTTGTAGTTGTAATTTTTTGTGATGTTTCTGATTAAGTTTTGAGTTGTTTTATATTTTGAATGTTGTGGAGGTGAATTTTATCTTTGTTGATTTTAGTTTTGGGACATTATTGTTTAGCATGCAAGTTTTGTAAGCATAAAAAGTACAGTATGAAAGTACAAGAAAGACGACACTATAAACTATAAAAAGCGTACCTGGCGAGTCTTCTCGTTCCACCACCTAAAACTCAAAATGCATGTGATGGCATTTTATGTAAAGCAAAAAAATAAGATTTTAATGATGTACCTAACCCTAGATTTTAATCTCAAAAAAATAAGATTTTATTTTGGTGGGTCCCTGTTGACTTGGTTAAGGATGATTTTTGTTAAGCAAAACATATTAAGTTTAGTAGACCTCCGAGGTATCCAATAGATTTGGAAAAAGAAGCAGGTCCATGCTTTCCTCTCACTGCCCGGTGAAAAGTCTCGACCTCATTTAGACTTATTATGTTGCTTAATAACTCATCCTATAAATACCTTTCATTCTCAATGAACATTGATGTTTTAATTATCCCTAAGATTAGGGTAATTATCACTTATAATTTAATTCTAGAATTATGTGGGTGAAGACCCTTAAAAGGGCAAGTTAATGCTATCAAGGCACTTAGCCAACTTTTTAATTTGGTCTTATAGTGTTTTAAAGTTCACTTTTAATTATGTTTACTTTTCTAATCCTCATTTAATCAGATTTGATTTAGCTTAGGTCACCACTAAGCCCTTCAGACTTTTGATAGATGTCTTAGTTATATTTTGAAAGAGATTGAAATTTTAGGTGATGACGATTCCTTATCAAAATTTTTAAAAGTAATTTGAATCACTAAATAGGGGTATTAAATTGGTGAATTATTAACACCCAAAACCATACCCCTAAGTCTAGGATCATTTAATTTGATAGACTCCCAAAGTTTGATAACTTAAGGAAATTACAAAGTGATCCTTTAATTAATAAAAGTGATATTGGTTTCTACCAATTAATCCCTTATGTTTCAATCATTTAGATATGTTGATTAGAATCAAAGGTTACCCATTTTCCTTTCTTGAATTAAGCCTAAATGTTAATTAAGGCCAAATTTCCAAAATTACACTTTTGCCCCTAAGGCTCTATTACTTCATAATTTGTCAAATTTAATTCAAATCACTTTAGAATTTTTATTTCACCTCACTCATGAGTCAATTAAGACATCAGAGGAGAGAATGAGATTTTTTAAAATTTAATTTAATTTATATATTTTTTTATGCAAAAAATAAGCTTTTTTAAAGAAAAATCCATAACTTGACCACGACAAAGCCTAATCCCTTAAAATTTTTATTGGAGATAGAATTAGACCAGGGAACTATTGGGACTAAATTTCATGATTTATTGAGTTACATTTGAATTACTAAAATTATTTTATTTTTTGGAGCATTTATTAACTACAAAATATTTTAAATATGGAAAATTAAGTTTGACATTTTTATTAAATCTCTCTAAGTTAAAGGAACCCAAAGAAATAAATTTCACATTTCATTTTTATTTTTATTTGAATTGTTAGAATTATTTTATTGAAAATCTATTTTTAGCCTTTAAAAATTATTTTAAGCTTCAAAATTCAATCTCTTTGCTTAGAAAATTGGGAAAAATATTCCAATTGTTCCTAAGTGCTTTGGAAAAAATTTAGAACATTTCCATAAATTTTGTTATTTTTGTGAATTTTATCATTTTTTTAATTATTTAAATATTTAAAATAGGCTAAAAATGAAGTTTTTATTTTAATTATCATTTTATTTTTATAAGATTCCTCTGATCACAGAGAACTCCCTAAACCAATTTTTACAATTTTTTTTAGTTATATTTTCATTATTAAAAAGCATTTTAGTGTTAAAAATGACGCTTAACATAGAAAATTAATTTGAGTTATCAAATGAGCTCTAAATATTTTGAAATTTTTATGGAGAGTTTTCGAAACTTCAAATTTCAGTGGAGAGTTAAAATCAATTCATTTAGTTTTTTATGTTTCCCAAAATTGATTTTTTTGTGTTTTATGGTTTGTGAAAATTAAGTGCATTTTTAATGACTTGACTCATGAAACATTTTCTAAGGTTTCTCTAGTCATGGCAAACCTTCCAAAATTTTCTTGGAATTTTCTAAGCAACATGCTAATTATTATGATTAATTTATGCTAATAATTGACATAAACTTCAAAAATATGGATCTCTATCTAGAGATCTTCTCTGACTTCGGAAAAATCAGAGAATGTTCTTTAAGACAGAGGCAACAACATGCCAAAATTTCAAGCCATGGTGCAATGTCTACATGCATGGAGAATCAAAAGACTCAGAACAGTATTGAGGTATTTAATTAATTAAAAATAAAATATTCATCGCATAAACTTCAAGTCATTTCCACATTATTTTTCTCTGTTCACTGAGCAAAAAGGTATTTTTTATTTTATTTTTGTGATTTCTCTACACCAAGATATGCATTGATTTCTCTACACCTTGTGATTTCTCTACACCAAGATATGCATTTTTGAAGTTAGGGCTATTTATTTAAATCAAAAAATACCCTATTTATCTATTTGAACGCGCGGCGTCGCATCAACCTACGGCAGCTTTGAAGCTCCACACGACGTCCTTTGGTTTGGCACTGCCATCTACCTCAGCGCTGACTCGACCCATGTTTCATGTAAGAAGGCGCTGTCAGGCTAGTTCTCGTCTGTTGATGAGATAAAATCACGATCAGATGGCTCCCCATCAGTCTAACCCGAGAACCGTCCACACTAAAACCTTAAGATCTCCCTCTAAAATCAACCAAATCTCATGAGGTTTGATCCTATGGACTCGTCTGAGTGAGAAGAACACATCCATACGATAAAAATGTCGTTAAACTAAGCCTAATCAAATAAAGAATCAAAATAAGCTCTGGAAGAGGGGAAGTTTAATACCTTTTCTCCGAGAAGTGAGGCTTCAATCAGAGATGCTCTGCACATTCGTGAAGGTCCAAGAGGCTAGGGATTGAGCCTTTGGTCGTGGTGAAAGGTCTGGGCCCAAATTGGATCAAAGCCAAATTTGGGTGTTGATCAAAGTCTAGTGTAGAGGCTTTGTGTGAGAGGAATTTAATGAGGCTTTGTCTTAGTTCACTGTGGTGATGGTGTGGGTGAGTTTAATTTGATTTTGATGGAGTGTAGAGGTGTGGAGAGCTCTATCCTGTCTCCTACAAGGTTTGAAGCTCAAAAATTGAGCTTCAGCAAGGGGATTTAGGGAAATGGGGTAGTTAGGTTGCACTGTGGAGGTCTTAAGGAAGCTGAGGGAGTGATTTTGAAGGATCTCCTTGAGAAAATTTAGAAAATTTCATCGCCCCGTCTTTTGGCCATGGAGGTGAGGTTTTATAAAATTGGCTTAGGCTGGCTGCCATGGCCAATTTGGGAGTGAAAACGTCTGCTTAGGTGGAGGGCGGAGAGGCGTTAAATTTAAAATGGGATGAGGTGGCCTCTAAGTTTGAATTGGGTTTGATTCCATGGGGGTGGCTCTCGATTTGGCCATTTTTCAGTGAATAGGTCGGCCGGCAAGGCTAGGGGCGGTGGCCAGGAGGTCAGGTGAGCCAGGGGAATATGTCACAGCAATTTATTTGGGCAGGTTCTTAATTTTGGCAAAAATCCCTTAGGTTTAAGCAATTTTGAAAGCAAATCCATTGATTTAGGGATCATTTGGTCCATGGATCAATTGGGTGGTTCCATGGGGTTTATTTTGGTCACTAAGGTTTAAAATTTGGCTGTGGTGGTCTTTGGTTGGTCAATTTGTCTTGATTGGGTCAATTTTTGGTGATGGGGTACATGTAGGTCAATTTGGCTTAAAGTGGGATTAGGCTAGCCATGAACTTGATCCCAATTAATTGATCAACATTGTGTAGATGATTATAATGAACTTTTTTGGTGAAAAATTGAAGTGATATTGAGTTCAATTGGGAGTTCAACTTGAGGGATTTTGGAATTTTGATCAATTTGGGCTTGTTGGGCTAGATAGGTCTAGATTGGGCTAGGCTTGGGCTAAGTCCAAATTTATTGTTAAGAATGGTCAATAGGAATGTCATGAAGAGTTTTCAACATGAATTGGGTGCCAATTTTGGGGCTAAGGCATTCAATTTTGTGGAATTGGGGACATAGCCAATTTGGGGCAAATTTGGGGATTTTTAGATTTAAGTTGAAATTAAATGAAATTGAGGCTTCACCAAGGCTAATTGAAGGTCAATTTTGATGTTTAGGAATGTTTTGAAGAGTTTAGGATTCAAATTGAAACCAATGGAGTAGGCCACGGGGTTCAATTTGGTGGAACCAAGTCATAGTGCCAAAATTGGGGTTTTGAATTAGATAAAAATTGGGCTCAAAGCATAGGCCAATTGAGCTTGGATTTGGTTTAGATTGGTAATATGGAAGGACAATTTGAGTTTAGAATTGAAATAGGGGAAATTAGGACCAAATTGATGAACATTTGAAGTGAATTTAGGGAAATTGGGCCTTTAAAAGCAATTTGGGGTTTTGGTCAAATTGGTCAAATTGAGTCATGTGGTAGTTAATAAAAATAAAATTGGGAATATTTGGAAGGTTTTGGGAATTTTTGGGATTTTTTGGAATTTTTGGAATTTTTTGAATTTTGGGCTAGGAGCGGCATTTTGGTAATTTGGAAATTTTTTGGTGATTTTGGGTAATTTGGATGTTTTGAAAAGGTTTGAAATGATTTTTGAACAAATTTGGGTATTTTGGGTAAATTTTATTTTTTTGAACAAATTTGGGTATTTTGGGTAAATTTGAGAATTTTGACCAAATTTAGGGTTTCAAGGGTACTTAGGTAATTTAGGGGAGTTCAAGGGCAAAAATGTCAAGTTGGGTATTATTGGTAGAATTGGGGTGCCAACCACCATAAATGAGCTATAGACCAATGGAAATCCCATTTAGGTCCTCCATGTACTGGTCTTAGCTAAACCCTACCCTAGGGCCAGAGGGTTTAAGGGACCATCTACATGAGTCTCCTAAAGGATTAAGGGATCAAAGTCAAGGAATTTTGGGTTTAGGGTATTGAGTGATTATGAGTGAGGTGATTGTGTGAGTGTCTAAGCTCTAGACCAACACCCAGAGTCAACCCTAAGGGTAAGCAGTCCTATGGGAACTCTCATTGAGTTCCCCCATATTGATCCCACCTACAACGTGCTAGGACCAATATGTGGAACTTCAAGTTGAGTAAAGAGGAATTTAGAATTTCTAATGGTGAGGGTTCCCTTTCTAGTTTTCTAGGAATAGTCAATAGTAAAGACCTATGGCTAGATCCTAGGCTACTAAAGAGGAAAACTAAACCTCAACCAAAAGTGAGGTTAATAACCATCTTTAAGGCTAAAAGATGCAGAAACAAAACGAAGAAAATGGAAGATCTCACCATAAAGTAAGCGAAGGAACAAAAATGCCATTATCGCCCACGCGATCGCCAGAGGAAATATATATATATATATATATTGAGTGTTTTGTACAAGAATCTTAATAAAAAAGAAGTTTAGATGTTAACCATGTAAATACATTATAAGGATGTTGTTAGTGTAACTCACGTTGATTGGTTGAAGTGAAGGAATGCATCGGGTTTATTGTTAAAGTGATGGTGATATAGAGATATTGTTATTATTAGAATTAGAGTTGGCTGGTTGAAGAGGAGGAATGCATGCATTGATCTGGTTCATTTTTCAAAGTGATGGTGATATTGATGGGGATGCTATAAGTAGAATTCAACTTGGTTAAGCTAGAGGAGTGCATATAGTCTTGTTCACAATGATGGTGATATATATGTGATTATTATTAGTAGAATTTATGTTGGTTGGTTGAAGTGGAGGAATACATCAGGTCTCTTGTTTAAAAAAAAAACCACTCCAAAGTAGTATCTTTTATATGGTTAACCAAGTAGTGTCAACATCTTGGGATAAATCGAGCTACTTAAAAGAGGCCCTCAGGGTCATTTTCTTCGATTAGAATTAATTCTCATGAATCACTAATTTTTATTTTCATAATAGTTGTACTGATCTGTAAAGTTAGATATATGTTGCACATGGATATTCATAATTTGAGAGCTTGGATGTATAACATATTATATCCATGACAAAACGGACTAACCTGTGAGTTCTTGAATGGCGTTGATGAATTTGTGTTCGTGGCATCATAACTGCCCATTTATTGTTCGGAGGGTACATCTCGGTGTCCTTGTGTGAAGCACAATAATCAAGTGTTTTTGTCAACTAAAGAAGTTAAGTTGGATCCTTACCACAAGAGATTAAAATCTAATTATTTCTAACGAATTGCACGTGGTGAGCAAGAATCTAATTTTAAATTGCCTATAAAAGCATTCAATCGGATGAAAACATTATTGACATAGACAACCCTGTAGAGAATTTAGTGTCAGATTATTTGTAGAGGACTAAAAAGTTGGTTTAAAAGTTAGGGTTACAATGTGAGAAGATAGATTTTTATTGTGATGGGTGTATGATATATTACAAGGCTGATACAGTCAAGATGACTTGTTGATTCTGTGGTGCGGAGATATTAAAAAAAAGAGGATGAAAGAGTAAATCTAAAAAAATACTACGTACAAGCATATCTTTTATTTTTTGCTCATACCCCGGCTTTAGAGGTTGTTTGCTTCCATGCGCATAGCCCCATACATGACTTGGCACAGAACTAAATCTATTGATGTTAACTTGATGAGTCATCCATAACACGGTGAGGCCTGGAGACATTTTGATCTTACTTAACATGATTCTACGGTTGAAGCACAAATGCTAGATCTAGATTATGTGTGGATGGCTTCACCCCATACAGTCAAGCTGCAACCCCGTACTCATGCTAGTCAGTGATCAATAGGTCATAAAATTTACCCACCAATATGTGCATGATTTTATCATTCTTATTCTAACATTGATCATACTAGATCCACATAACCAAAGGTTAAAATTGACATCTACTTACAGCCTTTGATTGAAGTCCTTCAAATGTTATGGGAGACGGGTGTGTTAATGTATGGCAATGCTACGTCACAAAATTTTCAACTGAGATCGGCTCATATGTGGACAATTAGTGATTTGCATACCTATGTGAAGCTAGTTGGTTGGTGCACAGTCGGAAAATTGGTTTTTCCTTATTGCATGGATATGTCAAAATTATTTACTCTGAAACGTGGTAGAAAAAATAGCTGGTGTGACTGCCACCAACGATTTCTTCACTGTGATCACCAATTTAGAATGAATGGAGATGCCTTCATCAAAAAACATGGTTGAGAGGTCAAGTCCACCCCCCAGGTTTACTAGAGTCAGAATATTGCAGATGATCAGTGAAGTACTGAAGATTACCTAGATACTAGAGCTAGCTTTACCTCGTCTCCTGATTTTAGTGTCACACAAAACTAGGTATATTCTAGGATCTTCTGTACGGGAAGACTCCTCTGATTAGACATAATCTAAAGGTTATGCACATTGAGAAAATTTTTTTTGATAACAACTTGAACATTGTGATGGATATCAATGATAAGACAAAAGATAATGTGAACGCTAAAAGTAACCTTAAAGAGTGTTGTAAAAGGGGGACCTTAGAGCTTAAGAGATAAATGGAGGTTAATTAATAAAGCCCAAAGCTGCATATTGCCTTACACTAGATCAACGGAGGATAATTTTTTAATGGGTGAATTCTCTGAAGTTTACCAATGGCTGTGTTTCAAATTTGGGCCACTATTTTGAATTTGGAATGGATAAGGTATTTGGCATGAAGAGTCACAACTGTCAAACATTGTATAGACAACCGCTCTATAGAGTTAAAGAAATCAGGAAAAAATAATTGCTCAAGCTTAAATAGTAATGGGGGAAAACTCGCATCAAGATGTCTCAATGAGTTAACATTCAGTGTCCCTGCACACAACTCTCTGAAGAATATACTCACTTTATCATGGGATCAAGCACGAGCTTCAACACCATGAAATGCAGTTAGTAAAAAGCACTAAAAAATATTAGGGGGTTAGTGCAGTACAGATGGATGTATCTTTTTTAGAGGTATGTCTTCCTAATGCATACATTGCAAGTAGAATTATTTCACGCTAAACGACCACAATATTAAATTTAAAATATCTCTGTTGCAAATTTTTAATAAAATAAAAAAATGCTTAAGGAAAAGCACGTCATGAGGGATCAATCTTTGAAGCGTATATGTTGCAGAAGATGATAACTTTCTCCTATTATTTTGAGTAAGGCCACCAAATACATCATTTTGTAGGTGACCTGCCTTCACAGCCAGAATTGTGTGTATATCAAATAACAAGTGAGCCATCAGGGAGGTAGGATACACGATATATGACCGCGACTTTATATATTCTTAAAAATATAAGTAATTAATACTGCTCCTAAATGATTTAATTCCTCAGCAACTGTACCAAAACTTAATAACAGTTATACATTTGATAAAGGTGTATGTATAAAACATTCAATAATTGTAAAGTCACACTTATCAATGCAAGTATACGTATAGCTTAAGTAATATAGGGCTCTAATGGAGTCCTAGATATCGATCCCACAAGGAGTAATATTAGGACTATGAACTAAGACTTTAGAAAAGCAATACTTTAATCGCTACAACAAAATTCAATTTGCTTATCTGTCACTAATAGGCAATTGAAATAAATATGTAATTTTCTTAATAACTCTTAAATAACTAATTATGCTAATGAGGTTTTTAATGTGATATTCAATATATCAGAAAGCATCCTTCTCCTTGTCAAGAAATTATAGTGAATTAGTTCAAATTATATTGCCAAACAGGAGCATACCTATTCTTTACCCTTTGGTCTAGGCATAAAGAACATTGACTAATCCTACGCTTGTTTAATGAATCTGCGGCTTGTATGAGAGGATACCAGCTCTCACTTCGGAGCTTCCACGTTCCCCTCGCCTGAGGGCTAACATCTACACTTCAGCGCCCAATTGATAGGACCATATTGAGGATTTTAGTCTGTCACTCTAAAATCTCCAATTCTATGCCCGATAATTTTATTTCCCTATTTATTTGCACCAAACTTTCAAGGGCTTTGACCTCCCTGAATCGTGGATGTAATCTTCACTTTAGTTAGAAAACTCAACATTTTTTAACAAATCAATTGGCCAGATTGAAAGTAAATTAAGATTGAAGTGAAAAGATCATCACAATTTCTTTAACATTTTTGTGGCTCAACCAATTTAAATCACCATTTCAAAAATCTCAAGATAAGGAGAAAGACAGAGAAAACTACTCAGATCTCATGGGGAAAACACAACAAAACTCGGAATTCATATATAAAATCAAAGTCATACAAACTATAATAATAAATCTCTAATTTCTCCCCAAGAAATCTCCTTGAAGTTTCTTTAAATCTCTTCTTTTCTTTACAACACACAGAATTCCTCTTCGAAGCGTCAAGGAGGAAGAAATCTCTTACTTTCCCTCCACTCTTACAATCTCTCAAAGAATTTCTCACAATTTAGACTCTCCACACTTTTTTCACACTTCAATTTGGAGCCACCCGCCTATTATTTTCAGCCAAAGTCTTCTCTTTAAAGATGTGGATGAGTTTTCCCAAGAGTTGCTTAAACATTCTTTCAAAATTTGTCCTCATGCCAACGCCTAAGTAGACCACCCCAGCCGAGCTCGCCGTCGGCGGCCTTGAGGGCGCTGTCGGCGGAACTTCTTAATGAATTAATTTGGGAGTCTTGGGAAAATCTCGCCGTCGGCGGGGTCGATGGCGCCGTCGGCGCCCTAGTTCAATTCTTCACATTTTGGTTCTTTTCGTTCCAAATTTGCTCCTTTTACATCTTTTTGCTCCAATCACCCTATTTCATCATTCCTGCAACAAAACATCAAAAATATCTTTCTTTAAAGTCTAATATCATAAAAAATAGTATAAAATAGGTATGAAAATCTTAACATATTTTCCTTTAAAAATCTTAACATATTTTCCTTTATTTCCTTTAGTCAAAATCCCTCAAACTTAGCTATTACTTGTCCTCAAGTAATTTTAGTACTATATAAAAGTTATGATCAATTATATTAAAGTTTTAATTCAAAAATATTATAAGTTTGATTTAGATAAATATCATAGTGATATTTTCAGAAAACATTCAAGTAATTAAATGAACTTTGTAGCTACCAAATAATCTAGTCATCCAGTTTAAGAGTTCTAGTCTTCTATTCATTTCAAGAATGACTATATGTTGCAATATTAAGTCATTTAGAATATTCAAATGATAGGAACTTCATGGGAACCCTACTAGTAAAAGATCTGTTCCATAAATATAAGTTCAGGAATGTATTTAGGTTTTCCCTTTAGGTAGGTCCAGTGAAGTCAATTTTTTATTAGGCATATCCTCAAGCTTCTCCTCACTTTCATATTTTTTTTTCTTTCTTTATTTTCTCTCTTTTTTTTATTTGGATTGTTTTCAATCCTTTCTTTTTTTCTTTTTCAAGTGAGGATTACTAAATCTAGATAGCCTTTAATGATTTTTAACATCACCTTTCTTTTCTTAAATTTGAAACTCAAAGCATTCCATTACTTTATAAATTTTTTAAAGCTTTTACATCATTAAGCCCCAATCTTTTCTTCTCAAATGAATTTCTAGATTCTTAATACTTCAAAATATAATTTCCTTTACTTTAAATAGTTAACTATAATCTTATTCTCTTATACTAAATATCTTTAGTTACAAAATTAATTTTCATTACAAAAATATTTCTTTAAATCTACCATAAT
>NW_018250406.1:1983-7517 GCF_001263595.1 Phalaenopsis equestris | reverse complement strand
TTATCATTCTGAAATTTTTGCAGGCCTTCTCAAAATTTCTACTTCACCTGGTCTGTAATATTAGAAGCTTTCTACACATATAAATCATTAGAGAAATTGCTGGGTAATAAAATTTTGAAATAAGTATAAAACTAAAACATTAAAAAAGTACAATATTTTCTAACACAATTACAATACTAAAAAAAATAATTATAATTGAAATGCGAAATAAAAATCACATTGCATTCCAAAATACTACTCAACATTTATTATACTACACATGTAAATTTAACTATAACACTAAATTTATAACAAAAATTAAAAATCATCCAAGTACAATAAATAAATAAAAATGAAAGTCCAAATACACATAAACAACCATTTCTATTACAAAAGATCACAGAAATAAAAGTACAAGTACAAGCACATCAGTTACATTCAAATATCAAAATCCTACACTATGTCTTCATCTCCTTGATCAGCAGGTGGATCGGGCTGATACTGGGTATATCGGGGGCACTCTGGGAAAGTAACATCAGGCTCACATTTGTAGTGTCGGGCCTGAGCTTCGTAATAAGCTACCTCAAAATTTGAATGCCTCTGAAGGCACTCACTATCATAATCATGTCTATGTTCTAAATCTATGCTCTTCCGCTGCAAGGTCAACTCATTCATCAAATCAGACAAAGTAGGGGAACTAGAAGGTGGAAGGTCATAACTTGTAGAGGGGACATCTCTACTAGTAGAAGGCTCTTGACTCCTACTCCCAGTTCTCTATTTCTCATGGGATTCATAATTTTTTAAATTGGCTTTACTAATTAGTTTCATAGGGTAAACCCATTCTTCATCTCTAGCTTCCACTCTAGAAATTTGGCAAAGTGCATAAATAAGGTCAGGATGTCCTAGACCTTCACTTGTCTCACTCCTTGTCGTAGCCAATATAATCTTAAAAATAGTTCTCCCCACATTTATAGTTCTATTATTCTGAATACATAAATTCAAAATAGCTCTATCCCTAGTTACCTCACTACAGTGATAAGTCAGTAACAGAGTAGAGGAAATAAAATGGTATCACGCTTAGAGGTGGCATTCAGCATGGAAGCAGAAAAATTTACCCGTTCTCGTTGTTTAATCTTCCACGTTCCTTTCCCATCAGTGAAAAAGTTGATCACATCATTCAGGGGGCCTTCCATCGTACTAAAGGATTCATAATTACAACTATAAGAGTCTGGGACTTCGTAAAAGGTGTTGATGCGAGCGCATTAAATTCAATAGAAAATCCCCGCACTTGAAGGATTCCATCTTTATAATAGATTACATTGGCATAGAATTCTTTCACAACATTTGCATCAGCTTTATTGGTGGTATAACAAAAGTTTTCCCACCTCCGCTCGGCCATAACTCGTTCACTTTCTCCTCCCGGACTCTCAAAAACTCGATCTTGTATACACTTCTTTCCTTTATATACTAAAGTAAATCTTGATTGAGCCATACCATTGATGAAGAGAGAGTCATTGCGTCAAACTCAACTCGTCTCTTTTGTCGTGGAGCCATTTTAATCTAATCAAATCAAGGAAAAATTCCAAATTATACTTTAAATATGCAAATCATGGCTTCCGATGGTAATTGAAAGAGTTCAACATTAAGATCCATGAATTTCTACCCAAATTTTCTTCACATTCTCAAAATTTTCGAATCTCCTCAATGTGGGAGAAATACAGAGTGAAAATCAAATAATTTTAGCTTGGAGTGAAGCTCTTACCTAGAGATGATCAAGTCCAGTGTCAAAAAGTCTTGAAATTTCCTCTCAATCCAAGATCTCTCAAGCCCTAGGTCGAAAATTGCATTTTTAGGAGGAAGGGGATGATGAATAGTGGTGGTTGACTAGTCAAAATAGCGGTTAAAGGTGTTTTTTTGCAGCCTTGCCGTCGGCGCGGTCGATGGTGCCGTCGGCGTGCTCTATTGAATGTTTAAACATAACCCTCGGGAAAAATCCGTCATCGGTGGTGTCTATCCGTCAGCGGTGGTGTCTAGGGCGCCGTCAGCGGGTTCTATTGATTTTGGTTCAATTCCCATATTTTTGTGATTTTGATCAATTTCAAGCCTCAACGACATCCCTTCAATCATTATAGACATAATTTTAATTGACTAAATAATGTGCTTATCACAAATAAACTTTCACAACACAAAACATCACATTTATATATAAATTCCAAGGGGGTAAAATATACGTTACATAACACACCTAAGTTTGGTATTTTCTCAACCTCAACACCTTAATTCAGCATCGCATTTCTTGACAAGGAGAATGATGCTTTCATATATATTGAATATCACATTTAAGCCCTCATTAGTATCATTAGTTATTTAATAGTTATTAAAATTATATATTTATTTCAAATTTCCTATTAGTGATAGATAAGCAAATTGAGCTTCGTTGTTGCGATTAAAGTATTGCTTTTCTAAAATCTTAGTTTGCAGTTCTAAATCACACCCTGTGGGATCGATATCTAGGACTCTATTATAGCCCTATATTACTTGAGTGATACATATACTTGCGTTGATAGGCGTGAATTTACAATTATTGAATATTTATTACGTCCATATTTATCTTATATTGTTAAGCATATATAAAGTCTCCATTTTGTACCTCCTTCTCCAATTTCTTGTTTCTGCGCAGGATCACCAAAGTTTTATCAGAAATTAATGGTTGAATTGGCAGTGAATTCTGAGATGATTGATCTACTATAATGGCCACGTCATTTTAATCTTCAAAAGCTAGGAATCTCTCAGTTGGATCCAAAGGCTTCCAAGGTAGAAATACATTTTCCCAATTTTTGTAGGACACTTGGAACTGACTGCAAAGTGAGAAAATTGTCGAAGGGTGTCCAAGCCCATAAGTTGATACATGAACGATCAGACCCAAAACTGACTTCACAATTATTGATCCAATATCGATCGATAGTCCCCTTTGGATGCAGTAATTATAAATAGCACTTCCTTTAGAAACTTTATCGATCTTCATTGTTAGTAATAGTTTTGCAGAAATCAAAAAGTGTCAGTGTTTTGAAACGGGATTTAGGAGTATCGCAGAAAAACTAACTCGTTTTCTCTCATTTCCCACCTTTAGAAACTTTACCGATCTTCATCTTCGGTAACAGTTTCGCAGAAATAAAAAAGTGCCAGTGTTTCAAAACGGGATTTAGGAGTGTCGCAAAAAAACTAAAATACCCGTTTTCTCTCATTTCCCAGTCTTTAGTTTCGTCCGTTAAATACTGGTAAATCTCGTTCATCTGGTTTCTTGTCGGGACGAAGTTGGAATAGTGGCACACAGGAACGTTCTCGATCATGTATAATTCATTAATCCGTGCAGGAGTAAAACTGATCCATCTACCTCGCACATAAATAACTCCCTGGTTGATTCCATGCAAATTTGCATAAAATTCTTTTACCACAGGAACAACCACGGCAATGGTAATATAGCACAGCACTTCCCATCTTTGCCGCACTATCATCTCTTGCACTATCATCGCTTCAATTGTCGTCGAGGGATTATTCAATCCTCAATTTACGAATCCTCATTCCTTGATTTCTTCGTTAGTACCTTGTTGAAGATTCGCTGCGCTTCCGCACTAATAAACTTTCACCGATTACAAACTCACATTATGGGATTATTAAGGGAATTAGACGCCATAAAAATGAAATTGGTGGAGTTTTACTTCATTTTTTGGGGAAATATGATCTCAGGAATTAAATTTGGGAGTTTAAAAGGGTAAATCCTACCCAAAAACCGCCAAAAACTGCCATTCAAACTCCAGAAACTGCCATCTAGCCGGTCTCGCTCGGCGAGCCCTGTATTTATTTTGCCTAGACTCTCGGAAAAAACTTGTTGTCGGCAGCGTCGAGGGCGCCGTCGGCACCTGAGGCAAAAATTGCACAGTTTCGCTCTGGTCCGAATGCGTTTCAATCTTTCTCTATGGATCCAATTTTTATGATGATTCAAGGGTAAATAAGAGTAGTAGAGCTTAATACTACAACAAACTAATGATAATTTCAAATAAAAACTACTATAATCTCAATAAAAATAAAGATAAATATGGGTTGCCTCCCATAAAGCGCTTGGTTTAACGTAGCGCTTGGTTTAACGTCGTTAAAGCGCTTGGTTTAACGTCGTCAGCCTGACCTATTCTGGTGTTATTCAGGTTGACTGATCATTAAAACCTCCTTAAAATTTGGTTTTTACCCTCAAAATATGATTTTAATCTGTTTCCATTTATTTTAAATCTATTTTCAATTTTCTGATCTTCAATCTCAACAGCTCCGTAAGTAAAAACTTGAGTCACAATAAAGGGTCCTAACCAACGAGAATTCAATTTCCCAGGGAATAATTTCAGTCTAGTATTGTAAAGCAAAACTTCTTGTCCTGGTTCAAAGTTCTTTTGGTTAATCTTCCGATCATGCCATAACTTTAATTTTTCTTTATAGTTTGAGGATGATAGGCAGGAGAGATTCTATTTATAATATTAAACTTTTCTGCCAATCTCTAAATGTATTTATTCCTAAAATGGGATCCTCCGTCAGTGATAATCATTCTAAGCATTCTGTATCTAGTGAAAATATATTTCATTAAAAATCTTGAAACACTTTTAGCATCACAACGAGGTAAAGCTTGTGTTTCAATCCACTTAGAATCGTAGTCTACTGCAACTAATATATATATATATATATAAGTTCCAAATGAAGGAATAAATGGTCTCATAAAATCTAATCCCCAAACATCAAAGATCTCAACTTCTAACATGAAATTCAGAGGCGTTTCATTTCTTCTAGATATATTTCATACTCGTTGACATCGATCAGAAGCTTTTATGTATCTATAAACATCTCTAAAGATAGAAGGCCAATAAAACCCAGATTATAAAATTTTATAAGCAGTTTTATCAATCCTAAAATGTCCTCCAAATTCTGAATCATGACATTTCTGAATGATTAGCTCAGTTTCTTCACAAGGTACATATATTCTCATAATCAAATCCTTACATTGTTTATATAAATAAGGCTCATCCCAAAAATATTTTTTTGCATCATGAATGAATTTCCTTTATTGTTGCAGTGTTAGCATAGGTGGCAAAATATCACTTACAATATAATTAACAATATCAAGATATCATGATATTTTCCACTTATTAATATTATAAACTTGTTCATCATGAAAACTGTCTGTAATTTCATTGTCGGTGTCAGATAATTCATGATTTTCTAATCTTGACAAATGATCAGCAATTAGATTATCAGTTCTTTTTCTATCAATAACCACAAGATCAAATTCTTGCATTAAAAGTATCCATCTAATCAACTTTGGTTTGACATCCTTCTTTTGCATTAGATATTTAATAGTAGAGTGATAAATGTGCACAACACATTTAGCTCTAATTAAATAAGATCTAAATTTATCTAAAGCATACACAATGGTCAGTAACTCTTTTTCAGTAACAGTATAATTAATTTGTGCATCATTAAGAGTTTTACTAGCGTAGTATATAACTTTAAAAATC
>NW_018250406.1:0-528 GCF_001263595.1 Phalaenopsis equestris | reverse complement strand
GCCCGCTTCGGAAGGACATTGAAGTATGAAATCAAACTGACCCCATAATTTTCATAGTTTAAAATGAAAGAGCTCTGTACCTCAAATCTTGTGTCTATCCCAAAGGATAAACACAAGACTTAAGGATGAGGCTCGATCAAAATAAACTAAGGAAAGTATGACGTTTGTTTGGTCTGCGAAACCTTTGTACTTGCCGACAAGTTCCCCTATTTAATATAAAAGATTAAATAGGGTTTATATTAAGTTGGGTTTGGACATGCTTCCTATAAGAGCAAGCCCCTATAGTTAAATACATCTTAAATGACTGAAGTCACTTAAGAAAACTCTCGATAAAAATCAAGAAATATTATCTTCATGGAATTCCAAAGGGTAGGACGCTTGTACGAAATCAGACATAGAGGTGTGTAAGAGGAATGGTTCAAATTTGGAACATTTTATTATAGAATCCAAAGAAAGAAGAACTGGGGGATGTCATGGATCTAGAGGTGAACCTTGGTGACTTCTCAAGCTATCCTAATATTTGGCTTC
>NW_018250405.1:35447-41718 GCF_001263595.1 Phalaenopsis equestris | reverse complement strand
ATGAATTAGTCTGTAAGATTAGATACTGCATTATGGGCTTATATGACAGCTTATAAGACGCCCATAGGAATGTCCCCATATAGACAAATTTTTTTTTAAGACAAGTCAATTACTAGTAGATATGGAGCATAATGCTTAATCGGCTATTAAGGAGTTTAATTTTAATTTAAAAGATGCTGGTGAGAGAAGATTATTGCAATTGAATGACCTTGAAGAGATAATGAATGAATCTTATGATAATGCTAGGATATATAAAGAGAAAATGAAAGAATGACATGATTGGAAGATAATAAGAAAATATTTTAAGCTTGGATAGGAAGTTTTATTATACAATACAAGATTGAAATTATTTCCTGGAATATTGAAGTCTAGGTGGATGACAGACCAAAATAATATATAATTTTAAGTACTTATTTTATGCTTATTTTTTGTGACATTGTATTTGAGCCCATTTTGATTCATAAAGAAGGAAGGTTTGACGATGGTTGATTGAAACTTTATCAAAGCTTGTCTTGATTGATCTTGATCATCATACACTTTTATGATGGAGGAGGCCTGCATAAGGGATGAAATCCAATCCTCCATTTCATCAACATGCTTGATTTTAATCACGCTCAAGCTTGAAATTGGATTGTTTTGTTGTGCCATTACCTTTGCATTGTTTTTCAAAAACTTAGCAAATAGTATATCTGGATACTCTACATTAAACCATAGTGAGATAAAAAAAAAAGTATCCCATTTGAAATTTAAAAGTTGCTAACAAGGAGAGAACAATGACGGGTATCTCGAGAGATTTATTGATAGGATAATAATAAGAGCTGACCAAGGCTTGATTATTTTTGCCGAGAGGAACTATGGGAAATGAGAGAAGAGATATAAGTACTAAAAGGATATAGCCAAGAAGATTCCATAAAATGTTTTCAATTAGCTGAAGGAAGCTATCATCACAATTCATTATTAGTTGATTAGCAACACTTGACATAATAAGTAAGAGAGCCATTCATTATTTGAGCCCATTTTGATTCATAAAGAAGGGAGGTTTGACGATGTTTGATTGAAACTTTATCAAAGCTTGTCTTGATTGATCTTGATCATCATACACTTTTATGATGGAGGAGGCCTGCATAAGGGATGAAATCCAATCCTCCATTTCATCAACATGCTTGATTTTAATCACGCTCAAGCTTGAAATTGGATTGTTTTGTTGTGCCATTACCTTTGCATTGTTTTTCAAAAACTTAGCAAATAGTATATCTGGATACTCTACATTAAACCATAGTGAGATAAAAAAAAAAGTATCCCATTTGAAATTTAAAAGTTGCTAACAAGGAGAAAACAATGACGGGTAACTTGAGAGATTTATTGATAGGATAATCATAAGGGCTGACCAAGGCTTGATTATTTTTGCCGAGAGGAACTATGGGAAATGAGAGAAGAGATATAAGTACTAAAAGGATATAGCCAAGAAGATTCCATAAAATGTTTTCAATTAGCTGAAGGAAGCTATCATCACAATTCATTATTAGTTGATTAGCAACACTTAACATAATGAGTAAGAGAGTCATTCAATATTTGAGCCCATTTTGATTCATAAAGAAGGAAGGTTTGACGATGGTTGATTGAAACTTTATCAAAGCTTGTCTTGATTGATCTTGATCATCATACACTTTTATGATGGAGGAGGCCTGCATAAGGGATGAAATCCAATCCTCCATTTCATCAACATGCTTGATTTTAATCACGCTCAAGCTTGAAATTGGATTGTTTTGTTGTGCCATTACCTTTGCATTGTTTTTCAAAAACTTAGCAAATAGTATATCTGGATACTCTACATTAAACCATAGTGAGATAAAAAAAAAAGTATCCCATTTGAAATTTAAAAGTTGCTAACAAGGAGATAACTCTTCTAAAAATTGCGCTCTTCTTATTTTCAATTTTTTATTATTATTTTTTTACCGTAAGCATGTATAAGAACGAATGGATGTCATGTCATCATTTGAGTAGACAATTACAAAAAAATAGAAAACTCCTTTTTAAAAGTAATGAATTGAGGAGGGATCTCAATTTTGAAATGGGCTATTCATTTATTTATATGATATCTTTTATATATTGACTTTTGAAGACTGAGAATTCCAATCATGTTTAAAACTTAAGGTTAAATAAATATTTATTTTTCTTTTGAAATAATATTAAAAATTTTGTATGATATTTTAAGATTTAACCTTTTTATTTCATTTAAACAAAAAAAACAATAACAATATTTCACTCATGACCTTGAGAAAAGAAACCAATTGCTTGTTCATATAATATTTCACTGCTAGGGTAATATTTTTCAATATATGGGTGTAGATAAGCTATTTTGATGCATGCATTTTATTTTATTTTTGTCACAATTACCTTTGCCATGAAATATACCAAATCTTTTCCGGGTGATTCCTGTATCAGCTTAATGCCAAAATACATAGGACTTGTATCTATTATCTTTTCTTGGGATTTACATGCGTGCTACAAAATGCTTATGTATTTGTATACGTAACACAGAAATATTAATATTTTCAAATATAACACCATAACCTTTAAATCACATAAAAATACCACTAATATTAACTTATTTGAAGTAAAGTTCTTCATTGCATATATCTTGATGTGATTGGGATTCCTTGAATATGTTAGATAAGTAAATATGAAGAATTTAAAGTAATAGCTACATAAAGGCATAATAACAGTACCTGCTTGATTAAGCTTTCTGAATTGTTTCTGATTAGATATCGAAATTGCTGATGGAGTGAGCTCTCAAGGAGATGTTTCAAAATCACTTCTAAAGCCACTGGGAGGTATAGGTAAGAAGAAGCTAAAAAAGAAGCTATTGCTGAAGAAGCTGAAGCGACGCGGCAAAGGCAAAGGCAAAGGAAGTTTCAGGAGAAGAAAGATTTAGTTAGTTGCTTTGATCTAAAATTGCCTTTCAAAACACGTGTTTGTAAAACTAAGTTGATGAATTGTCCTGTTCTCATATTCAAATGAATTTTGCCTCTTTTGTTACATTAATGAATGATTGCCTGGCTTTTGCAGTTTAGGAGTCATTGGGAGTATGTGGTGATTTGTTTGTTTTGTGTTGAATCAAATGAATTTTTAGGTTTGATTTGAAGGAAAATGAAATCAATATGAAGCATGTTTAACGATAGGATGGTGATGGCGGAGAGATGAAGCTTCAGCGATGGCGGTCACCTGGTGTAAGTTGCGGGTGGTTGGCATCGGCGACAGTGGGTGGAGGCAAGCAAGCAGCTGGTTCACAATGGTGACCACAATAAGCATTGTATTGGGACTGATCGTTAAGGATATACTGAAAAAGAAGATTGTAAGATTTACATATATTCCACTTAAATCCTATGAATTTACATTTCAAAGACTTGCACCTCAACTTTTTATACATGTCATTTTATCTATCCATTAAAAAATGCATCACTCTTTAAAAGTTAAAATGGAGTGATATTTTTTATGTGATATGGAAGATTTGGGTGTTATAGAAGTAAAAATAGTTTAAGATTTAGATATGTAAATATGTAGGAATTGGGTGGTATTTATGCAAATGTCCAAAAAATAATTAAATAAATCAAGAACAATACATTACTTTCTTAATTTTGAAATAATATATATATATATAGGCTATTTGTCATGTAAACTTTTTAAAAAAGGGTGTTAATTATTTCATTTATTCTTAGAATTTGTGCTAATTAAATGTATAAGAACTGTATGGTACAGATGTAAATGCAGTTTTTTAATCTCTTAACTCTCAAGGGAAAAATTATTCAAATATTAGTATTTTGTTTTATTTTATTTAAAAAAATAATAAAAAAATAAAAAGAGAGTTTGTAGTTTTGTTTTAACATTTTCTTATTTAAGTGTGTTTACTTGTATTTTATTATTTGCTTTAATTTGTTTATGAGTAGTGTAAGATCTGAAATTTTAGTACCTTACTATTCTGAACTAGAGAGAACCGTTAGAAAAATTTGAAAAAAATAAAAATAGGAAGATCATTTTAGCAAAATGGCTTGCAATTTAAACAATGTTGGAAATGAAACTGAGAATTATTATAGATCTTTAAGAGATTATGTTAATCATATAGCAGATGAAATTCATTTAAGTATACAAAACCTTGCTATAGTTGTCAATTCATTTAAACTTAAACCTGCTATTATCCAAATGATACAAAATAATCAGTTTGGAGGAACAACAACTGAAGATCTTAATTTACATCTTGCTAGTTTTCTAGAATTGTGTGCTACATTTAAATATTATGGAGTAACAAATGATGTTATCAGACGTAGACATTTTCTTTTTTCATTAAAGGATAATGCTAAGATGTGGTTACACTCATTAGCACCTGAATCTATCTAAACATGGGGAGATTTATCACAAAAAATCTTATCTAAATTTTTCCCACCTTAAAAAACTGAAAACTACTAAGCTTAGAAATGATATCACATCTTTTCCTCAGTTTGAAGGTGAATCAATTTATGAAGCCTGTGAAAGATTTAAGGATCTCATTAGAAAGTGTACACACCATTCCTTGTTAGATTAGTTAATAATTTAAACTTTTTATAATGGGTTGGTTGGATCTCTTAGATCGATAGTTGACGCTGCTACTAGTGGATCATTAATGTCAAAACCATTCGATGAAGCATATTCATTAATTTAAGAGATGGTTACTAATAATTTTCAATGGTCCTCTTAAAGGGTAAATCCAAAAAGAGTTGCTAGTATTCATGATTTTGATACAATATATATGTTAGCTGCTCAAATAGCTGCTATATTAAAGAAGATAAATCAATATGGAATGAATTATTCTCAGACAGCATTTGTGCTTCAGGAAAACTCATCGGAACAAATGAGTGAATCTCAATCTTCTTACGAGACTTTAAATGAAATAAACAATTGTTCTAATAACCCTTATGCAAATTATTATAATCCTGGATGGAAGAGTCATCCAAACTTTAAGTAGGGTATCAATAACTCTATTATTACAAATCCGCTATGGAGAAACATTGCTGTGAACCCATTGGTATAATCTGAAAATCAATGGAATCAAGTTTATAAACCTTATTACCCCCAAAGATTTAATAATTTGCAGATTAAGGAGAAAAAATAATCAATGGAAGATTTGATATTAGAAATGGGTAGTCAATTACAAATTCAAGGAGCTACAATCAGAAAAATGGAAAATCAATTGAGATGTATTGCTACTTCACTTAAAAATAGACCTCTAGGAACATTGCCTAGTAATATTGAAGTAAATCCTAAAGATCAGAACAAAGAGCAAATTAAAGCTATTCAACTAAGAAGTGGAAAAGAATTCAGAGAATTAGGAAACAGAGTTCAACAAGATGTTGAAGTTGAAAAAGATGAGGTGGAAAATGAAAAATATGGTGAAGATTTTCATTTTGAAGTAGAAATCCAATTAAGCCAATTAAAATCACTGTAGAAAGACCACCACATCCATTTACTCAAAGATTGAAACAAAAATAAAGAGAATCAATTTTCAGAATTTTAGGTAATTTTGTGGATATTAACAATAAACATTCCACTTGTTGAAGCTTTGGAGAAAATGCCAAACTATGTGAAGTTCATGAAGGATATAATTAATAAAAAAAGGATTTTTGTAGATAATGAGACAGTTGCACTCAGCGAAGAGTGCAACACTATAATTCAGAAAAAGCTTCTTGAAAAACTTAAAGACCCTGGAAGTTTTATAATTCCTTGTGCTATTGGTGAATGACTTTATGGAAAAGCTTTATGTGATTTAGGAGCCAATATTAATCTTATGTTGTTATCAATATTCATAAGGTTAGGCTTCGGAGATATTTCACCTACAAGTGTAACACTTCAGTTAGCTGATCATTCGATTACCTATCCTAAAGGAGTTATAGAAGATGTTTTGGCAAAAGTTGATAAGCTTATCTTTATTATGGACTTTATTACCTTAGATATGGAGGAAGATAAAGAATTCCTATCATTTTAGAAAGACCATTCCTAGCTACTTGAAGAGCTTTGATAGATGTGCAGAAAGGAGAACTAAATATGAGAGTTAGTGATCAAGAGGTTGCATTTAATATTGTGAAATCAATGAGATACCCTGCAAAAGAGCAAGAGATTGAATGCTTTGGAATGGATATTAATGAATATTTAAGCCATGAATATTTCAAGAAGACTTTTGAAAGTTAATTTGAAAAGGAATATGTGGAATATCAAGATAAGGATAAAATTTAAGATGAAT
>NW_018250405.1:11678-26647 GCF_001263595.1 Phalaenopsis equestris | reverse complement strand
AAAATAAATTTTCTTTAATTTTTCACTAAGATAAATCCGTTAATTAAAATATGAATCACAAAAGTATGAAATTTATTTCTTTGGGTTCCATAGACTCAGAGAGATTTAATAAACATATAAAACCTAATTTTCTGCTTAAATAATTCTTTATATTTACTTAATGCTCAAAATAATTAAATCTCTAAAAATAATGAAAATTTGTCCAAGTGGTCCTCTGACTTAGGTAAACTTCCAATAATTTTCTTAGGGACAGATGTTTTGTTTTCATTAAGTTATTAAACTTTCATTGAAAATCTTTATTTTTACGTGAAAAATAATTATTAAATTAAATAAATTCAGAAAAAATCACATTTTCTTCTCTAATATTCTAAATAACACATGAGCGGGGTAACATAAAATTTTCAAGTCATTTGAGTCTAATTTAAGGAATTGTAAGGTATTAAGGCCTTAGGGGCAAAAGGGTAATTTTGAAATTTAAGGCTTAATTAATATTTATGCTTAACCAATGGCATTGGCTAAATGGGCAATAAATAAGCTTAATTGATATGTTTTCATGATTGGAATATGAAAGGGATGAATGGTAGTAACTAACCTCACTTTGGTCTTATAAAGGATACATTTGTAATTTTCTTAAAATTGATGAAATTTGTAAGAACATTTAAATAAAAAAAAAGATATTAAGGTGAGGGGTTTGATTTTTGGAAGATCATAACCCACTGATTTTAAGCACCAATTAACAATTTTGAAATGATTTATAATTCTTGATATGGATTAAAGGTATAAACATGTAAATCTTTTTCTAAAATTACAAATCTATCCATTATTTTCTTAAGGGCTTAGTAGTAAACTAGGCTTGATCAAAATTTTGTTTAACGAGATCTTGAAAATAATCTATAACTAATTTAAAACTTTTTAAAAGACTACAAGCCCACCTTTAAAATCAAAGCACTAAGTTTCTTAATTAGACCAAATTGCCCCTAAGGGCCTTTAACTATATAATTTATAAATAAAACATTAAGTGATAATTACCCCATCCTTATGATTGACTAAAATATCAGTTCATTCAGTAAAAGAGTATGATAAGATGAGTTATTAAGCAACATAATGAGTTTGAACAAACTCGGCACTTTTCAATTGATTGTGAGATGCCTGGGACCTAGTCCATGAACCTTTTGCATATTCCTTTGGATATCCTGAATTATGATTAAACTCATTATATCTTGCTTAAGAAACCATCTATACACTTAAATAAATAGGAGCCATTAAGATATGACATAGGATATGGTAGACACACCTTAAACTTGTACTTCCTACTTTTTATACAAGCATGTTTTAATTCCTACAAAATTATATATATATATATATATATTTATATGCCTTGTAAGTACTGAACTTTCAGGTGGAGAAATGAAAAGAATCAACAAGTACGCTTTTAAGTTATTGCATTGCAATTTACTTTTGTCTATTGTGTTCTGCTCATTAACTTACATGTTAAACAACAATGTCATCCTGCATGTCAAAACTAAAACTTGTAAGATAGCCATAGAACTGAAACCAAAACAAAAAAATTAAACAATCAAACGAAATAAAATTTACTGCCACAACATTTAAAATATAAGATAACTCAAAATTTAATCACAAACAAAACAACAAAAGCAAAATTGCAACTAAATTAAAACTTCTCTATTTGATGATTGGGAATCCCTCGGAGGAGGTAACCTACGGTTGCTAATGAGATTTCGCATGGTCTAAATGAAGGTATTGAACTCATTGAGTTGAGTTTAGTAAATTTATTTGGACTAAGTGAATCTGAAAGAAAATAGTGGTACCGGAATGAGGGAACTGTAGGATCCTAACTGGTGTCGCTCTAATCAACTTTAATATGCCTCGTAATATTTAAATAACCATGACCCTTGGGAACATTTGATTTTACATCATGAATTGACAAATTAGAAAACTTAAGCTCACCATGACGAAGAACTTGGAGCTAGCATTATGAGCAATACGACCATCTTTAACGGCAAAACATGTCTACACCAGCTAAACCAATGCTTAGAATTAAACAAAAAATCCATATGACTTTGTGGTTGTTTGCTTATGCGGATAAATCCTTAATTTATCTCTGGCCTTTGTATGGTTCTGCTATACAATATAAGTCATAACTCGCCTTAGAACTTTAAGGTTGTCGTTCATCATGACCTAAATCCTCACATCTTCCAGACTATTTGTATAATAATTTTACATGAATGTAAGCCCTATTAATAAAATTTTTTGGATGAAACATTAAATAATTTCTCTCTAAAATTGAAGCCAAACCATAGGATAATTTTGGGAAGTCACCAAGGTTCTTTTCGGGATCTGTGACATCGCCTAGTCTCGCTTCCTTTAGATTCAGTAAAATGTTCCAAGCTTGAGCCATTCCCCTTTCACACCTCTTTGTTTGATTTCCTTGGAAAATCTTATTCATTTGAAATCCTTGAAGATAATATCCCTTGATTTTTATCGAGTGTTTTCTTAGGTGACTTCAGTTGTCGTTTACCCTTCTAGGATGTAATTAATTGTTGGCGTTTACCCTTATAGGAAACATTTTTGAGCCCAGCTTAATATAAAACCTATTCAATCCTTCATATTAAATAGGGGAACTTGTCGACTTATAATAAAAATGGTTTCGCAGACTTAACGGATGCCATACAATCTTTAGTTTATTTAATCGAGCCTTACCCGTAAGTAGTGTGTGTTTATTTTTTGGGATGAATACATTATTTGTGGTATTTAGCGCGTTTATTTAAACTACTATGGATATGATATCAGTCCACTCTTGTATTTTCAAAAACTTAAAATACTATTTTTTTCTAAATTATATATTAAATTAACAAAAAATGGGTGTTGGGATATCCATCTTCGCAACCAACAACTCCACAACCCCCAACCTTTTTAGTTTCGATAAATTCTGATGACTCCACTAGGGATTTGCTTTTCTCTCTATATTAATCAGGGAATATTTTCTTCATACATCGGTAATTTTTCCATGTCCCTTATGGACTAAATTACCCTTCTTCTGTTGGCACACTTCACCCATTTCTTTCTTCGGGAATTACTGTCATCTCTTTCAGACTTTGGGACCGTCTATTCAATCAGCTTCAAGCAGAGAGGTTTAAGAGTTCATTAGAACTTTGTCTTTGTGTGGGGTCGGACTCCCAGTAGGTGTGTTGGTGGACTGGTTGCGCCCGGGCATTGTGCGTTGTAAAGTCGGTCCCGCATTGGGTCCTAAACTTCACATTCCCTTGTAATCTTGATTTGCTAATTTGCAAATTAAATTGAGTTGTGTCATGTTGTGCTTGTTCTTTAATCCTTCTTATTTAATTAAATAAGTTCTACTTTAAAACTATTTTAACTAAATTCAAAACCTTCACAAATAAAAAAATAAAATAAACTTTGCCTAGTCTACAGATAAGCCTTTGTAATTTTTAGTGTTCACACAAGAATTACAAGGTGTTGGCCAAATAACTAACCCTAGAGCATTCTTTTTAAAGCTGCGGCAATGGCATTCCCTATGCTCACCTTCTCCTGCAATTTGCCAACCAGTCGCAAAGCTCACAATGTTGCCTCCGCCATCAAGTTTGGAATCAAATTTGACAAACTTGAAGTTGTACTTGGAAAGGCCCCGTTCTTCATAATGAAAGTCACAGCTCTGGAAGTTTAGGATCCCTCAGCTGAATTTAACCTAAACTATCCCGAAGAATTCCCTTCTTGCAAGAAGTTGAAAATTGCCGCTCCCCCGGCACATGCCAAGTCTGTTGTTCCCTTTTCTACTAAAGAAAAAGAGATTATGGTCGTAGAAGATTAAACTGAAGAATTTATCATCTCTCATTCATTGTTTGAGATCATCTCTGACTTGATTACCGAGAAAGAACCACAGTCGGAAAGCTCAAAGGGCAACCAGCGCCCAAATCTCAGAAAAAGTACCGAATGATGAGTCTCCTCACATAGAGGAACTTGGATTACTGGAGACCTATCCACTTCTGCAAGGGAGTAGGTTTCACCCACTGATCAATACTAATGGACATGAGAGTATTCAAGAAATCATTGTTACTTTACCATTGTTTCATGATCTTAGTGAGGAGAAGGGGAAGCCCACTCCTATCACTAAAGTCCTCACAGTGTTCCAGAGATTGGCCACTAAAGAAGGATGTTCAATAGAAAAACTGCTTAAACGAGTGGGATGTGCAGTATCCCCTCAAATGAAAAAAGAAATCCATAAGGATGCCAGAATTGCCTGATAATCCCACAAGTCAGCTGAAGCTTTGCCAGCCCGTATTCACGTCAGATTCTGTCTGGGAAGCCAAATTGATACTACCGTTAATACTACTAATTTTGTTACCTATGCCACTCCAAAGTCTGTAGGATGTCAACCGGTTAAGTCACGTCTGGGTACGAGGACTCAACCAATCAACCAATTGTTACCTATAGGAATGCACTGAAAAGGGAAAAGATAAAGAAGTTACCCGATATTGTGTTTGGAACACACTGGGCTAAGATTTCCAAGTTAGCAGAGAACATGGTGTAGCCATTAATGTTGATGATGAGGATTTTGATTTCAAAGATTACCTAGATGAATATTTCATGGATATTCAAGTCATCGGGACTAGAGCTGCCTCATCTGCGTGTGACGCCCAACCTCTCGTTGAAGGGAATACCGCCGATGACTTACATATAGCCATTTTCTTAAGAGATGAACATATCAACCAAATGGAAAAGAGAATGGATGAGATGGCTGCAACTATAGCCACCATGGCTACGATGAATGGGCAATCCCAGTCACAAAAGGTAGCTTCCTAAGAGTCAATCATCCTAAAATAATCCATATTATCGATGAACGAAGAGAGTTGCCTCTGCTAATGGAGAATAGCAGCTAAAAAAGGATTCCTCACCAAGTAGTATACCAGAGAAAGCTATTAAATAATTGGTCGAACAACAGGTTCACGAGGCCTTAGCCCAATCTGAGGGTGGTGCATTGATTTCGAGGGGTAGACCTTACCCGGAGGAGATTGATGTCGTACCATAACATAAGGATTTTGTGACACCAAACTTTAAGACATTTGACATGACCCAAAATTCCAGGTAGCATATATCACATTTTTTAGCCAGTTGTGGCAACACTGGAGGAAATTAAGCCTTACTCTTTCAACAGATTGTCAACAGCCTGTCAGGAAGTGCTTTTGATTAGTATGTCGAGTTACTTAACGGATCAGTTAAGATGTTTGCCAAATTAGAACAAATGTTTGTAATGATATTTACTAGAGTAAAACACCATGTTTCTATTGGAGATCTTGTAGTGGAGAAGCAAAGATCCAACGAGACTCTAGTGGATTATATCTTGAGGTGGAGGTGTCTTAGCATGAAATGTGAACCTCAACTATAAGAACAACATGTGATTGAGATTCTACTTAAAATCATACATGGACCAGTAGCTTTCATGCTAAAGGGACTCACCATCAAGTCCTTTGAGAAGCTGTTAACCAAAGTCAGCAGTTTACAGGAGGAAGTTAAACATATGGATTCCCAAGAGAAAGTAGAGAAATCCAAGACAACCAGAGCATTTGTACAGAAGTCTGAGACAGTGGCAACGGTCAATAAAAGAAAACAACCCATAAAGATATAGGCTGAGCATTCTCACTAAAGTTCCTAGAAATCATTACAACATGCTCAACAATAAATGCAACAGTATGGTCAATCCAGCCAACACTCATACCAGGGAGGGCCGTACCGAGCATAAGGTAGAAAAGATCCAACTCTTGTAGAATGAAAGAAAAGATTGTAAACTTATAAAGATGAGGCCGTGCCAAAAAGATTCAAAAACTTAATGAAAAAGACAAAGTTCAGATTGCCAGAACTGAAGAAGCCGGAAGAAGTTGACAAGAAAGAATATCCCAATTTTTGCCCCTACCATAGGATGTTGAGACATATGATAGAAGGTCGTTTTGTCTTCAAAGAATAAAGAATGACTTGAGAGAAACTTTAAAGAAGGAAATATAAAAATCCCAAAGAAATATTTAAAAGAACCTAAATTAGGTTCTGTGAATATCATTTTGGCTAAGCCAATTAATCTGATAGATCCTTATGCAGAAAAAGATGATGGAGCATAGTCTGGAGCAAGTCATCCAGGAATATACTAGATCAGAATCCGATCGCTTCAGCTTAAGCAGCCATTCAGAGTCTACAACATGTTTAGCCAAAGTTTGAGATTTCACCAGAGAAGTCACAGCAACCCGAAGAGAAAGAAAAGAGCGACGTCGTGAAGACCGATAGTGTGAAGGGTAGAATAGGGGCTGTCTCTATTAGATTGGTTGTCTAAGATTTGGGGAAGAAGATCCTCGGACCTCTGACCATGGATGATTATCTTATTGTCCTATCGGTGTATTATGAATATAATGATTATAATTTCGGCTATGTTTTGACTTTTTGTAATGATAACGTAACTAATTTTGTTCAATCTAACTCCGATCTCAATTCCCAAACCAATCCTTAAACCGTACTTGAGTTTGATGAGCCTTTTAATGAGAATGAAGAAGACATTGACAATACTGGTTACGATAGTACCGGGAGTGAGGGACCAGTGCTTGAGTGCCACGACGCACCACTTGTTATCAATTTGGAACTCTCCAATGAAGAAGAGACACCAGAATTTTTTTCTACAGCATCTCGGGAAGAGGAAATTACAGAAGTAAATCTAAGGGACGAGAAAGTATTACCCTCAAGGTCAACTCCAGTAGATAAAGGAAAACAAATAGTCACTTGAGAAGAGCTACCTCTACCTCTGCCAATGGAAGAGTCACATAGCCAAGTGAAAATTGGAGGATTACACAAAGTTGATTATAACGTGCTACCTCATCTTAAGAGGTTGCCGACAAAATAAAGCATCTACAATGCTCTAATCGTATCAAAAGAGATGAGAGAGTCTCTAGTTACAACCATGCTTGACCTAGAGATTTGCTTAGCTCAGTTGGCCAGCAGATCCTCGGATGAATTTTGTTTGTTAAAAGAAAAGCCTGGGATAACATTCATAGATGAAGACTTGTTGTTTGGTACCACCAACCATAGCTGACGGTTCTACATGTCCGTTAATATCGGCAGATTTGTATTGTTCAGAGTCCTGGTAGAGCCGGAAGCATCACTAAACTTAATGAGTTTAACCTGATGAGCCTACGGACATTGTCCTATTTGGATATTGAAGCTCAAGAGCTTACAACTGATAAAATGATATTAAGAGGATTTAATCAGAAGGGGGAAAGAGCCATTGGATTGGTTACATTGTTAATGAAAGCTAGAGAACTAGTAATAACTGCAAAACTCCATATCATCGATGCAGAAACCTCTTTCAATGCTTTACTTGGATGACCATGGATTCACGAGCATAATATGGTTTTGTCATCCTTACATCAATGCATAAAATATTTCTAAGGATAAGAACATTGTATTAAAGGGGATTTACAATTATTGTCAGTTCATGAAGTAGGCATTCATGAAGACGCCGCCTTCTATGTACCTCTAAAGAAAATAGTCTTTTCTTGTGAATTTATGATGAATGAGGTGGAAGATTCAGAAGAATCATGAAGAAGAGGCCATTCAACTCCACTTCGACAATCTACTATCATCTCTTCACAACGAGGTGGTAAAGGTTTTCTTAGCCCATACACCCGAGATCGAGGCCGAGGACATTGACGAGGAAGAACCAACACGATTGCTGAACAGACTAAGTCAACCATCAATATTTATATGGAAGAAAGCTCTGATGAGGAAAGCTCCGAGGAAAAAATGATGATGATAAAAAAAAAGAAACCTCAATATGAGATCTCCTTGGAAGATGTGGAGAAAGATGAATATGAGTCGATGTATGATCAAATCATCCACTATGTAAACTTCATGACCCTTACTCCAATCTACCCTCTAAAGGTTGAGAGTTTAGAGTTCAAGGAAGTCCGTAGTGTTGGTTTGAAGCCGATCAAATTTTATTGTGCTTCCCTTCTACCATTTTTGAAAATCATGTAAATTTAGAATAGGATTTTAATGAATTAATGGAATTACCTTTTGGTTACTTTTCTCCATGTGTACAAAACATAATTGAATAGGGAAATGTGGCAAAGAAAATGCCAAAATATAAGTTACAACTTTTTGAAAAATTATGGAGTGTTAAAATTCGATCTCCTAACTCAAAAGGACTCGTATTTGGTATTGTAGGACAAGTCGATGATTCAAAAGTTTGCATGGTTATTATTAGTAGATTGGAGGAGAGTTGCCTCGATGTAGAGAATGACTCTCAATATTTTTTAATAGATAATACTCCTCCAGAATTTGATGATGAAATTAAGTCAATGGTTGACAACTTGAAAGAAATCAACCTCGGGACTGAGGAGCAGCCTCGAACAACCTTCATAAGTTCTTTACTCAGTGAGAAAGAATCCACAGAGTTGAAAAGATTATTATCAAAATGTAAAGATTGCTTCGCCTGGAGTACGACAAAATGTCAAGGCTATCAGCAGAAGTTACAGTGCATAAGCTTAGGTTGGACAAAAATATGACCCTAGTAAAGCAAGCCCCCAAAAGAATGCGCCTCGAAATTGAGCAACAAGTCATTGCCAAAGTAAAGAAGTTAATTGACACTAACTTTATACGGGAAGAGAAATACCCTACGTGGCTAGCCAACATTGTTTCAGTTAAGAAAAAAAATGGACAGAACCATGTATGTGTCGATTTCAGCGATCTAAATAAGGCATGTCCAAAAGATGAATTTTTGTTTCCAATACAAGAGTTAATAGTGGACATCGCTTTGACACATAAAATTTTCTCCTTTATGGATGGATCTTCAGGATACAACCAAGTAAAGATGGCTCCAGAAGATGTAGCACTTATAATTTTCAGGATGCCAATTGGGATCTTCTGTTATACAGCGATGTCATTCGGGTTGAAGAATGTGTGAGCAACAAACCAGCAAGCAATGACAAAGATCATTGACGACCTCATTCACAACCAAGTGAAGTGCTATGTGGATGATTTTCTCATCAATAGTAAACAAAAAATAGATCTTTTGTACTATTTGAGGATTGTGTTCGAACTATTACAGTAATATAATCTTAAGATGAATCCCTTAAAGTGCACCTTCGACATTACCTATGAGAAATTTTTAGGATTCTTTGTTCATCATCGGGGAATCGGGATCGACTCAGATAAAATTCAAGCTATCTTGGAAACTCCTCCTCGCAAAACCTTAAAACAATTATGTTCGTTCCAAGGAAAATTGGCATATGAAGTTGGCATATCTGAGACGCTTTATTTCTAATCTCTCAGGTAGGTGTCAGCCCTTCTTGAAATATTCTCGAAAATATTTAAAAAGGATGCCAAATTCATTTTGGAAGAGAAATGTCAGCGGGCTTTTGAGGACTTTAAGCGAAAAATAATGACACCTCCTATTTTTGCAGCCCCTATCCCAAAAATCCTTTGATACTTTATACCGCAGCCTTAGATGACTCTCTCGGAGCCCTATTAGCTCAGATCAATGATGAGGGTAAGGAAAATGCACTCTACTATTTTAGTCATTATCAAATACCGACAGAGATAAAGTATCCACCTATTTAGAAGCATTATATAGCTTTAATTTTTGCAGCCTAAAAGCTTAGGCACTACATGCTTTCTCATAAAATTTCTCTCATTTTAAAAATTAATCTGTTGTAATATTTAATTAATTGACCAACACTTTCTGGATGTCTAGCAAGATGGTTGATGGTTATATTGCAATTCGACAAACTTTCATTCCCCTTCGCGCTATCAAGGGCCAGATTTTAGCAAATTTCATCACAGTACATCCAATTCCAGCTTGGTTCCCTCTCAATGATGAACCACCAGATGAGCAAATACTGCAAATAAAACCCTCCAGTGCCATACATTGAAAAATGTACTTCGATGGGGTTTCATCAGTCTGGAATGATAAAGGATCAAAAATAGTTATACCAAGAAAAACAAGGATTGTTTTGATTTTCTTCACGCTAGATAAAGGTATGTTGAGATTCTCCTACCACCTGACAGATTCGTGTAGCAATAACGAAGCAGAATATAAAGCGTTAATCACCGGGTTTGAGTTGGCAATCTCAATGAATATAGCTGACGTTGTCATCTATGGCGATTCTCAACTTATCATTCAACAAGTCCCCAGATAATACAATTTTGAAATTAAGATTAGCAGAATACCATCGGTACACAATGAAGCTGCTCGAACAGATCCCTAATGTGGCTCTATATAGGATTCCTCATGGAGATAATGCCCATGCCGACACTCTAACAAAACTTGCTAAGGAGTTGGTGTGCCATCAAAGGATTCCCTTGATATTACAGTACAAGTAAGATGATTATTATCTTGAATCGACTACGACAATCTACATAAGCTCAAAAAAGAAAAAGGAATGATGATTGCAGTGGCTAACATCAATGAAGACTGGCGTAAGTCATTAATAGAATATTTGCTGACTGGAAAGCTGTGAGAGGATAGGTCCAAGACATATCACATCATAAGAAGAGCTATATCATATGCTCTGGTTAGTGATTTTTTGTATAGGAGATCATTCACTCAAATGTGGCTGCGATGTCTAAGCAGGGTAGAAGCACAAAATATTGTCGAAGAAGTACATGTCGGATTGTGTGGTGCTCACTAGTCAGGGCCAAAGATGAAGATGAAGATCAAAAGACTCAAATATTATTGGCTGACAATGATATTCAATTGCATGGATATAGCTAGAAGGTGTCACCTTTGCCAAGTGCATGGGGTGATCTTACACCAACCTCCGAACGTGTTGCACCCAACTGTTGCCTCGTGGCCATTAGAGTGTTAGTGTATGGACATAATAGGTCAGATAAATCCTCCATCCTCTAAGGGACATAGATTTATCATCAACGCTACTGATTAACTCTCCATGTGGGCAGAGGCAGTACAACTACGAGAGGTTATAGCACAACATGTTTGCAATTCCTTAAGACCAATATAGTTTACCATTTCAGAGTTCCAATCAGGGTAATTTCTAACAATGGGATAGCCTTCAAGAGCATGAAGATCAACAACTTTGTCAAACAATATGGGATAGATTGAAGATACCCTACAATTTACTATCCCAAGGCAAATCGCATAGCTGAAGCTTTCAACAAAATGCAAGTGTAAATCTTAAAGAAGACAGTGGAAGACTCAATGCACACCTTACGCGCTTGTGTATAGGTCCGAGGTCGTACTACCGCTAGAAGTTCAGACACAGTCTCTCAGAGTCGCTGTCGCCAACCAAATCACAACCGAAGAAAGTGAAAAACTCAAACTTGAAGAATTAGAAATTCTTAAGGGAAAATGAGTAGAAGCACAATGGCATTTGGAGCTATAACAAGCAAGGATGGTGCAGGCTCATGATAAATTCATCCGCCCGAGGACATTTAAAGTTGGTGATCTTGTTCTCATTCTCAAAAGGCCTATTCTTATACACCGTAAGATAGGTCATAATTTTTAACCAACTTGGGAGGGATCATTTGTCATAGAAGAAGTTTACTCAGGAGGATCTTACCACCTTGTGGAATTTCGGGGCGAAAGACCTATGTTGTCGGTCAATGACCGCTACTTGAAGACATGTTACACGACGTGACGCTGCTTGAAATTGATTCCTTTTTGAAATTTTGATTTTTCTCGGGTTATTTATTTGGACAAGCGTCTGTGACTGGGACCCAAGATCTGTAATAAATTGACCTCAATAAAATGAAAAATTTTAAAATTTGCCAACCTTGTTTCTCTTCTTCTATTTCTAATTTTCAAAACCTAATTAAAATTAATTTAAATTGAATAAATAAATCTGTGAATAATAATAAGTATGTTGTAAGTTCTTTGTTATTGTTCTTTTTCATGATGAATGTCATCATACTGATGTTGTTTGTCCTCTGTAAATGAAATGTCGAGATGCAAGCTGATTTTCTCTTTTTGAGATGGCCTCAATCTTGCACTGAATGAAGAAAGGTCTACTCAAGGTGGTATTATAGACTTGGACTTAGACTTCAGTCAAGTCAATGTAGAATATGAGAATCCCCTGATGGACGTCTTCATTCACCAAGAAAAAGGAAGGATTACCATCTCTATTAAAAATGGGCACCAGAGAAAACTCCTTATAGAAAAGGAAGAAAGTAATCACTCAACAATAATATCCAATCAGAGGAATCGGTCATCTAAAGTCCCTGATAACTGCTTCAACAGAGGATTTAGTAGATGTCGATGAAGAGAGAGTGTCGGATGCACCGCGCAGAAGAACTCAGCGTCGCAATGCCAACTGGCGCGAACATAGAGCCTTCCTGCGAGAAGAAAAATGATGACAAAAAGAAGCAGCAGATCTACTCACCCCTCTTCTTGAGGGGATGATTTATGAACCATGCATGAATGAGACCTCTTCTAGCCCACCTGATACAGAGGACAAATTAGACTCGGCCACAGAGCCGATGCAGACAGAAACACCCATGAATCTTACAAGGTGTTGCTTGATATGCACCGTTGAAATTTCCGTGGCAGCATCTACCAGAGCAGTATTTGTTGAATGCCCGAGATGCATCATTTTAAAATTGGATTGTAGTAATTATTTTTAAGAGTTCACAACCGCTGATGTGGGAGGCCAGAAGGTAGTGCATCCAGATGCAAAGTAGTACATCCAATTTCCTACATAACCAGATTAAACGTGGTAACTGTAGATGTTGAAGCAAGGAGATAACCCCGATAGTTTGAGGAGATTTCTACAGCAGAATTAGAAAGAATGTGCCAAGTCAAAGGAAGAGAGTTTGAGTTCTAAGAAGAAGTTAGTGGTAAGATTGTCAACATTTTTCAAGGCCTAGAGCTGTATATCGGGGTATTATCAGAAAATGATGAAAAAAGAATTTTTGATAATGTATTCGATCTGAGGGACAGAGGTCTAGCTGGTTAGCTGAGGCCAAGAACTTATTCAGAGCCGCGGCAATGGATGCACGGGAAAGGAAGAATAACCATTCAATGTGAATGTTGCTACAATTTTAAAGAAGATAGGCAAGGGAACCCCTTTGGAATCTTAGGATACGATGAGGTGGATCCAATGCCTTATAGAATAAAAAGAATGGTCAAGAGGCTGGTTCAATGGAAAATATTACCACCCGACTGCATCCCAAACAACTGCATAATTAATATTTACGAGAAGGGGGATTGCATTCCTCTCCATATTGACCAACATGACCTCCTCAGACTTTTTTGCATAGTGTCCTTCATGAGCAAAAGCAACATACTCTTTGGTAGAGAAATCAACATCATTGGCGCAGAAGAATTCAGAGGGTTCATTGAGATTCCACAGCTGATGAAATTGGTACTAGTATTAAAAGGAAATGATTTGGCTAACTTTGCTTTATGGGAGTGCGATATCCCAGAGTATCTGTAACATTTCAAAGAATGCAAGATAAATAAATACCACAGTGGTTCCATCCAGACCCAAAATTTGAAGAACTACAGCCTTATTAGCTATGAGAAGGTTGTACCTCTAAGTACACGTAAAAGGGAGTTCTTGTCCTGGAGCGTGGCGTAGTAGGTCAGCTTGATCAAAAGCTCACTCTGCTGAGGATGGATAGTCAGTGGACACCTTTTTGTAGTGTGTTTTGAGTAGCAGATATGATGAAACATGTATCAGATATGCTTAGCTTATGATATGTATTCAGTATTTAATATTTCAGATGTATTCAACTTTCGATACCTTAGCATGTACTCAGTCTGTAACTTGTATTTGAAGCAGTTAATGAAATTTCTTTCAGATGTTAACTTGCTTATCAAACTTCCCTCTTTGTGCAATTAATAAAGAGCCATGGAACCATGCGTTGGTTCTAAATTATAATGAACAAAGAACGACACAACAAAAGCCTAATGTTAAAACTTAAAATATTTTTGAAAAATCAATCAATGAAAATTAAATTTTAACAAATATGTTTTGATAATTAAATGTGATAAAGACAATAAGTAAATAAAATGATAAATTACTTGAGTTTGTTTATCTCGAGTTCGAGGTTTCTTACTCTTTTCTTATGCAGTGTAATTATCCAGGTCAGCACCAGTTTTCTTCATATCCCCGCGAGATTGCACATTCTGCACCAAAGTTCACTAATTTTTTTCACCAATGTCAATATTCATATCACACATATTTATGAGCTCAACACCACAAATTCTCTGCAATATTTTCATATTGTTCTTGGGGACAACACCGAGATGCTTGTTCTTTTCCCATTGCCTCTCAGGTTGGATGTGAGTCCTTGAGCTTTCCTTCCTAATGTAACCCATATCTTTGAGATAGGTTTAAGATCACTTTAAATTGAGTAAGGCATCCTATTCTCACCCTATGAGATAGGTTTAATACCACCTTAAATGGAGTAAGGCATCTGATTCTCTATCCATATCTTCAAGATAGGTTTAAGACCACCTTAAATGGAGTAAGGCATCAGATTCTCTACCCATAACTTTGAGATAGGTTTCATTCTACCTTAAATGGAGTAAGGCATCCTATTCTCACCACTTTGAGATTGGTTTAAGACCACCTTAAATGGAGTAAGTCATCTAATTCTCTACCCATATTTTTATGATAGGTCTAAGACCACCTCAAAATGGAGTAAGGCATTTGATTCTCTACCCATATCTTAGAGATAGGTTTATGACCCCCTTCAATGGAGTAAGGCATCCTATTCTCATATTTTGAGATTGATTTAAGACCACCTTAAATGGATTAAGGCATCAAATTCTCGACCTATATTTTTGAGATAGGTTTAAGACCACCTTAAATGGAGTAAGGCATTTTATTCTCATCATTTGAGATCAATTTAAGACCATCTTAAAAGCAGTAAGGCATCTGATTCTCCACCCATATCTTCAAGATAGGTTTAAGACCACCTTAAATGGAGTAAGG
>NW_018250405.1:2021-11503 GCF_001263595.1 Phalaenopsis equestris | reverse complement strand
CTCCCTCCAGGATAAACACTCGAATTTCAATTCCCATTTTGGGATCAATACCTAAAAACTAATTCACATCCTCCAATATACTAGAAGTCTGATAATTTGAAATCCACCTTCTACATCCCCAGTGGGAGTTCTGAGTTCTCGCTCTAATTGGATATTCACTTGTCAATTCCCCAGTGAAAACAATTCTCACTCGAACCTACTCTTTGTTCAAGGTCTGTTGACTTAGAAAATTAGTGTTGGTTTTACTAATCCTTTAGTCAACATAAATACGTTCAACACCAATAAGTTTGGTGTGCTTGCTTAGCACACCACACCTATTGGGGGTCCATTTGTTGACCTCATTTTTGGTTGAGGTCTAGCTTTGTCCTCTTTATTATCTTAGGGTCTAGTCATAGGATTTGTTTGTTGATTACTCCTAGAAAATTAGAAAAGGAACCCTCACCATTAGAAATTCTAAACTCTTCTTTGTTCAACTTGAAGTTCCACATATTGGTCCTAACCTCTAGCACTTAGTAGGTGGGGTCGGTATAGGGGAACTCAAGGGGAGTCTCACATAGGATGGTCAGACCTTAGGACTAACCCTGGTTGGTTGAGATGGCTTGGACACACTAAACTTTCTTACATACCCCAAACCCTAAGACCCCTTGATTTGGTCTCTTGATTCCTATTGGAAAGCTCATATGAATGAACCTATACCCCTAGTCTTTTGCTAAGAGGTTTAGAAATAGAATAATGAGTATCCAAAATGACTCCTCACATGACTCCTATTGGTTCGGCATAACTTCATGGCTTACTTGCCCATTGTAGCCCAAAATCATCAAATTACTAAAATACCCCCACAACCCTAATTTTTGCCAAAAATCCCAAAATTACCAAAAATACCCAAATTTTCCCAAAAATCATCTCAAACCACTCACCACCACCAAAATTGGCCAAAATTCACTAAAATCACCAAATTACCAAAAAATCCCCAAAGTTGCCAAAAATTACCAAAATGCCCCTCATGACCTAAAAATTTCAAAAATTCCAAAAAAATCTCAAAAATTCAACCCTAAACCCTAAAAAACCCTAAAATCATCCCAAATAATCTCAATGTCAATTTTTAACCATTACATTAATGCAATTTGACCGAAAGCCCAAAATTTGTCCTTAAGGGCCCAATTTCTCCAAATTAGTCTCTATCATGGCCTAATTGACCCGAATCTTACCCAATTTCAATTCCAAACCAAAATTAAGTACCCCCAATCCCAATCTAAAAAAATTCAAGTCTAATTTGACCCAATTTCTGGCCCAATTTTACCTAAATCAAAAAGACCCAATTTTGACTATATGACTAAATCCACCAAATTGGCCTTCAAATTCAATTTAAATCACTTCCAAACTCTTCATGATACACTCCTACATCAAATTCAACATTCAATTGATCCAAATTTTAGCCCAAATTTGCCCATAATTTTAGAAGCACAAGCCCACCAAGTTTAATTCCAATAGCCCAAATTCAATTAAAAGCCCACTTGACAATTTCCCCTCATCATCCATTCAATCAAAATCATTCTAAAAGTTTTAAATCTACGATTATATCATTCAAAATCAAGCCATATGACAAAATCCACAAAAATACCCCATAATTCCAAAATCCTTTCTCATGCAAGAAAATCAAGCCAAAGGGAAGCCATGAAGCCATTCCCAAGCCATAGGTGAGTCATATGAGCTTTGCCACATCACGAAGCTATTAATGGCAAGAGGATAAATCACTTTTAAGCCCTTTTAAAAAGTTATTTTAACCCTTTTAATTACACACTTAAACCCATGCTTAGTAAAAATCCCTTGGATGATGACTCCTCCTCACTAATTAAGCTGAACCACCTGATTCTCCTCAGCACCCAAACCTTCCTTGGTGGGTGAACCCATCCCCAAAGCATGTCTTGACCCAATTTAACCAAAATGGCCCTTTCCCTATTCTTCTTTAATCCAATACCTTTACACATGACCAACCCCAATTGATTGCACTAAATCCAAGCTTTGATCCCTCTAACCAAATAATAACCTGACCATGGCTGGCTAGCCACCTTGGCTGCCGGAAAACACCATGGCCAAGGGAGCCCATATAGTAAAAAATCAAAATTAAATGCATCCAAGCTGCCACATTCCAATTGGATACTTGCACTCTTCTTCACTCTACCTAAGCAAGCCTTTCCACCCACCAACTGCTCCTGAGGGCCACCATGGCCTCCTCTATTTAAGCTCACCCTCTACGACCAAGAGGGGAGACCTTGAAATCCCTTGGGAAGACTCTGCCAAGTTGTTACTAGAGATTCTCCAAGATCTCTTAAGTATAATGCAACCATTCTCCAGCCCTCTTCCCCACTGATATGAGTCAATTTCTCAAACCTAATATGAGCCCAAAAAAGGACACCTCTCAAAACTCCTCCACAACTAAATTAGTTGCACCCACACCATCCACTGAGTGAGAGAAGAAGATTCCCAACAAAAGCCCCATCACTAGACCAGCCTATAGTGGACTTTGATCAACCCCAAAAATTGGCCTTGATCAAACTTGGGTCTAGACAACTCACCACGACCAAAGACTTCATCCTCAAGGTCTTTAGACCTCCACAAAGCTTCTCCAAGCATCCAATTGAGGCTTCCCCTCTTGGACCAAGGTATAATATTTTTTCCTCATCTTGAGCTTATTTTAATTCTCCATGTGCATAGGATCGATTTCATGGTAGGTTAGCTGTATGGATAGTTTCGTCTTACTTAGACGAGTTCATAGGATCAAACTCGAAGTGATTTGGTCAAGTGTGGCTCGAGATATTAAGGTTTTAAGGTGGATGACTCTCAGGTTGAACTAATTTGAGATGATGACTTGCAACCGTTGGATCGTGCATGTATCACATGGACGATTGAGATCGCGTTGACTGGAGCTTCGTTTCATAAAGTATAGGCTGACTCAGTTGGCAACACCAAACCAGAAGACGCCACGTGGAGCTTCGGAGACATCGAGAATGAGGTGGCGATGCACTGGATAAGTAGAAAATTAGGGAATTTCTTGTAGTATGTAATAGCCAGAACTCCAAAAATATTCCAAAACTTTAAAAATGCATATCTTTGTGTATAAAAATCATAAAAATAAAATAAAAATATCAGTGAATAAAGGAGAACAATGTGGAAATATTTTCATTTTTACTTGATTCATGCAATAATTTTAATTAATTAAAAAGTGTTTTTCTAATTTGAATTCACCATTTGCCTAGAAATTTCACCATGGCATGGGACCATGGGGCTTTTGATGTATCAGTTGTTGGGTATTTCGCCTGATTGTTCCAAGGTAAGGGGGCATCTGTAACCCAAGATATCTACAACAAATTAAATATTTATCATAAAAATATAAAATTTGTTCACATAGGTTCACCGTGATCAGAGGACCCTAAGAAAAATATAAACTTGGTTTAACCATTAAAAATAATCCTAATTGTTGCAAACCCTAAGAAATGAAATAAAATTAATTTAGAGTAATTATAAATCTAAATGACATAAAAAATCATTCTCTACTATATTTTAATGTCAAAAGAGCTCCCCATAAAATTTTTAAGTCAATTGGAGTTAATTTGATTATCCAAATGGATTAATCAAGTGAAATTGCATTTTTAGCATTAAAATAATTATAATAATTAAAATTATTAAAAATTAGCAAAATTTGATTTAATAAAAATTAGCAAAATTTGATTTGGGAGGTCTTTATGACTAGAGAATCCTAAGAAAAAAAAAATTAGAATTAAAATAAATACTTTATTTTTAAGACATTTTTAGGCATTTTAAAAATTAAAAATTAATTAAAAATCATAAAAAATTGCAAAATTGCAAAAACACACTAAAATGTCACCTTTAGCTTCCTAATCACTTGAAACCACTTGAAACCAACTCAAATAGTTTTCCTAATTTTCTAAGTCAAGATATTAATTTTAAAAGCTTAAAAATTAATTTTCTTTAATTTTTCACTAAGATTATTCCAGTAATTAAAATATAAATCAAAAAAATATGAAATTGATTTCTTTGGCTTCCCTAGACTCATAGAGATTTAATAAAAAATAAAACTTAATTTTTTACTTAAATAATATTTTATATTTAATTAACGCTCAAAACAAACAAATAATTCTAATAATTAATTTAAACCTCTAAAAATCATGAAAATTGGTCCAAGTGGTCCTCTGAACTAGATAAACTTCCAAAAATTTTCTTAAGGACAGAAGTTTTTTTTTTTGTTGAGTTATTAAATTTTCATTTAAAATCCTTATTTTTCCTTTAAAAATAATTATAAAATTAAATAAATTCAGAAAAAAATCACATTTTCTTATCCAATGTTCTAACTAACTCATGAAAGGGGTGATATAAAATTTTCAAATCATTTCAGTCTAATTTAATGAATAGAGTATTAAAATTTTCAAACAGCTTTCTTATAAAATTTCTTGACTTTGGTCCCTTGATACTTTTGGGATACTCATGTAGATGGTCCCCTAAACCCACTAGCCCTAGGCTAGGGTTTAGCTAAGACCAGTATATAGAGGACCCAAAATGGGGTTTCCATTGGTCTGTGGCTTACCTGCCGTTTGCCCCTAAACTCCCCCAAATTACTTTGATGCCCTTGGGACCCTAAATTTGGCCAAAATTCCCAAATTTACCCAAAATACCCAAATTGGTTCAAAAATCATTTCAAACTTTTTGAAAACACCCAAATTACCAAAAATCACAAAAAATTGCCAAATTACCAAAATGCCCCTCCTTAGCCCAAAATTAAAAAAGTTCTAAAAAATACCAAAAATTCTCAAAATATTCCAAATATTCCCAATTTTACTTTTCTCAACTACCACATGACACAATTTTGGGTATTTTGACCATTTTGATCAAAACCCTAAACATGCCTTTAAAGGCCCAATCTCCCCAAATCCACTTCAAATGTCCATCAAACTGGTCACATTTTCCCCCAATTTCAATCCAAAATACAAACTCACCTATCATATGAACAATTTAAACCAAATACATGCTTAATTAGCTCATGCTTTGAGCCCAATTTTGATCCAAATCAAAACCCCCAATTTTGGCCACATGACCTAATCTCATCCAATTAAACTCATAGCCCACTAAATTTGCAATAATTCATGTTTTCAACTTTTCATCACATTTCTAAACATCAAAATTGATCTTAAATCGGCCTTGGTGAAGCCTCAATTTCATTTAATTTCAGCCCAAAACTAAAAATCCCCAAATTGGCCATGTCTCAAAATTCCACCAAATTGATAGCCTTAGCCCAATAATTTCCATTCCATTCCTTCATGAAAAATCTTTATAAATCTATCTTGATCATTTTGACCATTCAATTGAGCAAAATTCCAAGCCTAGCCCAATCTAGACCCAATTCTAGCCCAACATACCCAAATTGACCAAATTTAAAAAATCCTTCAGATTGACCCTCCAATTGAGCTCAAAATCATATCAATCTTTCACAAAAAATCTTCATTAAAATCATATATACAATAGTGATCAATAAATTGGGCTCAAGTTCATGGCTAGCCTAGCCAAAACCCAGGTTTTGGTCATTTGAACCGACATTGGACCCATGCACTAAAGTTAGCTTAACCACCCCAAAGCCACCAAATTAATAACTCCACAACATTAGCTGGAACCTAGTGACTAGTATAAACTCAATAAAACCACCTAAGCTAAGCCATGGACCAAATGTTTCCTAAATTAAGGGATTTCATTCCATATTTGCTTAAGCTTAAGTTCTTTTTGCCAAAACATAGCCCAAACCCATTTAATTGCTGTGACAGACTCCTCTGAGGTCCCTAAGCCCTCTGGCCACCTCCCCTGGCCTGGCCAGCCTAGTGCCCAAAAAACACCAAAACTCTAAGCCACCCTCATGGAATCAAACCCATTTCAAACTTAGAGGCCACCTCATCCAAATTAAATGTTAGAGTCTCTTTGCCTTCCACCTAAGCATCACTCTTCACCCCCTCACTGGCCATGGTAGCAAGCCTTAAGACATTTTTATAAAAAGTTTACCTCCATGGCCATGGAGGGAGTGCTAAAAATTTCTCAGAGAGAGCCCTCCAAATTGCTCCAAGAGACTCTTTGAGACCTCCTCCGCTCAAGCCAACCACTTTCCCCCACTTTGGAAGCTCAATTTTGAGCTCAAACTTCTGCCAAAAACCAAAACAGAGCTAACCACACCTCTACAGTCCATCAAACTAAAATTAAATTCACCCACACCTTTACCACAGTAAAAGAAGGAGGAGCCCCATCTAATCCCCCTTCCATAGAGACTCTAGCATAGCTCTAGACCAACACCTAAAATCGAGCTTGGTTAAATTCATACCTAGACCTTTCACCATAACAAGTGGCTTAATCCCTAGCCTCCTTGGACCTCCAAAAATGTGTCGAGCACCTCTGATTGAAGCTTCCCATCTCAGAGCAAAGGTATTGAACTTCTTCTCCTCCCAAGCCTATTTTGTTTGTTCATTTGATTAGGATTAATTTAATTGCATGATTATCATATGGATGTGTTTGTCTCACTTAGACGAGTCCATAATATCAAATCCCATGAGATTTGGTTAAGTTTAGAGGGAGATCTTAAGGTTTTAGTGTGGACGGTCCTCAGGTTAGCCTAATTGGGGACGATGATGGGGAGTCGTTGGATCGCGCGTTTATCTCATCAACAGATGAGATGAAGCTGGATAGCACTTCGATTTATAAAGCGCGGGCCGAGTCTGCTGCTACGTGGATGGCGGTGTCCAACCAGAGCACACCATGCGTGTTTTCGGAGCCGCCTAGGATCTAGTCAGTGTTGCGCGTTTAAATAGATAAATAAAGATTTAAATAATTCAGAAAATGATCCCTAATCTCAAAAATTCATATCTTTGCATAGAAAAATAAAAAAAATAGAATAAAAATACCTCGCTAAGTGAACAGAGGAGAACAATGTGGAAATAATTTGAAGTCCATTTGATGCATGTTTTATTTTTTATTAATTAAATACTATTTTGAGTCTTTTGATTCTCCATGCATGTAGAAATTTCACCATGAATTGAAATTTTAGCATGTTGTTGCCTCTGTCTTAGGGAACATTCCTTGATTTTTCCAAACTCAGAGGAGATCTCTAGACAAAGATCCATATTTTTCAAGTTTATGTCTATTATTTGTATAAATTAATCATTTTAATTAGCATGCTCCTTAGAAACCAAGAAAATTTTGGAAGGTTTGTTATGACCAAAAAACTCTTTAGAAAATATCTCATGGGTTAAGTCATTAAGAATGCACCTAATTTCCACCAACCCTAAAACACAAAGAATAGTAATTTTAGAAAACACAAACCTCTAAATGACTTGATATTTAATCTTCACTAAGATTCAAAGTTCAGAGAACTCCCCATAAAAATTTCAAAATATTTGGAGCTCATTTAATAACTCAAATTGATTTCTCAAGTTAAATGATATTTTTAGTATTAAAGTGTTTTTTAATAATTAAAATATAACTCAAAAAATTATAAAAATTAGTTTTGGAGTTATAAAAATTAGATAAAAATTAGTTTTGGAGTTCTCTGTGATCAGAGGAATTTTATAAAAATAAAATTAAAAAATGAAAATAAAAATTCCATTTTCAAATCTATTTTAAAATTTTAAATAATTAAAAAATTATAAAAATCACAAAAATAATAAAATTCATGAAAATGTTCTAATTTTTTTCTTAATCACTTAGAAACAATTGGAATATTTTTCCTAATTTTCTAAGTGAATATATTGAATTTTGAAGCTTAAAATAATTTTTAAAGGCTAAAAATGGATTTTTCACAAAAATGATTCTAAAAACTTCAAAGAAAAAATAGAAAAATGTGAAATTTATTTCTATATGTCCCTTGTCCTCATAGAAATTTAATAAAATTATAGAACTTCATTTTCCACACTTAAAAAATTTCATAATTAATAAATATTCCACAAATTAAAATAATTCTTAAAATTCAAATATAATCTAATAAATCATGAAATTAAATTGGGCCACAATGCTTCTTTTGTTTAAGTCTACCTCCAGTAAAAATTTCAAGGGATTAACCTTTGCCTTGGTTAACTTATGGAATTTTCTTTGGAAAATCCTATTTTTTCATTAAAATAAATTTGTAAATTAAATTAAATTTTGAAAATCACATTTTCTCCTCTGATGTCTTAATTGACCAATGAGTGAGGTGGAATGAAAACTCGAATGTCATTTGGATTAAATTTAATAAATTATGAAGTGTTAGGGCCTGTAATTTTGGAAATTTAGCCTTAATTAACATTTAGGCTTAATTCCAGAAAGGGAAATGAGTAACCTTTGATCCTAATTAACATATTTGGATGATTGAAACACAAGGGATTAATTGGTAGAAACCCATCTCACTTTTATTAATTAAAGGATAAATTTGTAATTTCTTTAAATTATTAAAATTTAGAAGCCTAGTCAAATAAATGATCCTAGACTTAGGGGTACAGTTTTGGGTGTTAATAACTCCATAATGCCTATTTGATGTTCAAATGACTTTTAAAAATGAATCATCATCACTTAAAATTTAATCACTTCCAAAATATATACTAAGACATCCACCAAAACCTTAAGGGCTTAGTAGTGACCTAGGCTAAATAAAAAATGATTAAATGATAGAAAAGTGAACATAACTAAAGTTGAATATCTTTAAAACACTACAAGCCTAAATTAATAAGTTGATTGAGTGCCTTGATAACATTACTTACCCCTTTTAAGGTTCTTCACACAAATAATTTACAAATTAAATCACAAATGATAATTACCCTACTCTTAGGGATAACTGAAACATCATTGTTCGTTGAGCATTTAAGGTATTTATAGGATGGGTTATTAAGCAAAATAATAAGTTTAAATAAGCTCAAGAATTTTCACCAGACGGTGAGATGGAAGCATGGACCTGCTTCTTCCTCTAGACCTGCTGAATACCTCGAAGGTCTACTAAACTTAATATGTTTTGCTTAACAAAATTCATCCTTAATCAAATTAATAAGGACCCACCAAGATATGACCTAGGGTTAGGTAGGTCACCAAAACTTTACTTTCTTGTTTCATATAAAATGCCCTAACATGCATTTTGAGTTTCAGGTGGTGGAACGAGGAGACTTGTCAGGTACGCTTTTACAGTTTACAACACCATCTTTCTTGTGCTTTCATACTCTACTTTTGATGTTAACACAAACTTGCATGCTAAACAACGATGTCACTGACAGGGACTTTATATATGCTTTAAAATTCAAGTATTTAATATTGCTGCTAAAAGATTTAATTCCTCAGCAACGACACCAAATACTTAACAACGGTTATAGATTCGATAAAGATGTATATATATAATATTCAATAATGGTAAAGTCACACTTATCAACGCAAGTATACGTATGGTTCAAGTAATATAGGGCTCTAATAGAGTC
>NW_018250405.1:0-201 GCF_001263595.1 Phalaenopsis equestris | reverse complement strand
GTGCAACCATGTTGTATAATATAAGCCCTAACTCGTCTTAGAATTCCGAGGTTGTCGTTCGTTGCGAGCTAAACCCTCACATCTTTTAGGCTATTTGTTTGATCGTTTCACATGAATGTAAGCCCTAATTAAATAAAATTGGTAGGATGGAACACCTAAATATTTCTCCACAAAACTGAAGCCAAACAATAGGATCGACCA
>NW_018250404.1:57880-58363 GCF_001263595.1 Phalaenopsis equestris | reverse complement strand
TGCACTAGGGCGCCGACGGTGCCATCGAGGCCGCCAACGACTAGCTTTTCTCAAAGCTACAAGACAAATTCTCCAGAAGGCCCTGAGAGGGCCCGCCGAGGGCGCCATCGAGGCCGCCGACGGCGGGATCGACGATTATATGACATGTACAATGGATAATGTCGAATTTTGGAGGGGTGCGTAAGAAACCCTTGGGAAAACTCATCCACATCTTTAAAGAGAACATTTTGGCCGAAAATTGTAAGCTTGGAAGAGAGACTTTTCGAGTCCTGGAGGTTAGAAAGGATCCATTAGTGAGTAGAAAGCTTGCTAGAGCGTATAACTATGAGGAATTCTTTGAGAAATTAAAAGAGTGGAGGGAAAGTGAGAGATTTCTTTCTCCTTGCTACTTCAAAGAGGAATTTTGTGTGTTGTAAAGAAAGGAAGAGATTCAGAGGAACTTCGAGGAGTGTTCTTGGGGAGAAATTTAGAGTAAGTTATTTA
>NW_018250404.1:29591-57105 GCF_001263595.1 Phalaenopsis equestris | reverse complement strand
TATATATATATATATATATATAAAGTCACAGTCAAGTTTTTGGCATTATTGCTGGAATTTAAATCTTGTAATTGTTGATTTACAAAATAGGTCGCTCAGAGACTGCAAGTTCGTAGCTTTGTTTGTAGCAGTCATCAGTTGAAGTTGACTTTAAGAAATCTTTCTAACGTTCTTCAAGTTGAAGTTGGAGTTGTATTTATTGGACACTAAAGGATATGAATTCAGGTTTGAATTTCCATTAACTGCTAATATCATTGTCATTTCTTTAATTCTTTCTTTCCGAGCCTAAAGAAATTTCAAAATTTTAGTTGTGTGATCAAAATATTTTTTGTTTTCCAAAGATATTTCCGATTCAATTAATAACCGACCAAAAGACTCAAGATCGTTGAACTTTTTCTTAAATATAGTATCATAAGAATTTTATTAAGAGAGCATTTTAAGTTTCATTAATTAGAGGAAACTCGGACACCAATTTTTTATCATACGTCTACCTCATGCTTCTTCTCAGGGAGGCTTTTATTTTGCTTTGATTTTTTTTTGCTTCAAACTTTGCACATAATCCTATTTTTTTTCTTTTTTTTTCCTTTTTTTCTTTTCCCCATGTTTTGTTGAGAATTACTATATCTGGTAGAGCATGGTTTAAAGATTTTGAATATCTTAATTCAGACAACAATTTTTGATTATATGCTCACCTCAAGCTTCTTCTCGGGAAATTTTCACACAATAATTTTTTTTGCTCCCTTGGTTTTCTGAGAATTATTATATCTGGTGGAACATATTTCTTTTAAAGATTTTGAATGTCCAAATTCCCTTGACTAATAATCTTCAAAGGTTTTTTAAGTCAAATTTTGAGGTATTATAACTCGTTTGAAAGTCAGAACCCAGTCACGTAGCAGGAAATTAAAAGCCTTGTGATATACCGAGTTAACTATTTGTATTTCAACCACACTATCTTATTTTGAAATCAACTTAGGACCTAGTATGAATTCTTTAAAGTTTATGACCCAGTTATTAAGGCATTAATTTCATTCTCCCCGGGAGTCATAGTCTTATCAAAACATCCAAATTTTTCTTTCAAGGTGATCAGTTTTTTTTTGAAATATTGCACAATCCTGAACAACAACAAACCCTTTTGTTTCATTAGTTGCGGTGGGAGGGATGAGATAGACTAACATTGATCCAGCTAATTTCCCATTTAAACAAAAATAGTAATACAATAGCAGCCAAGATGTATTTCATTCATTGGCAGTCACATAGGAATAGGTTAGAACAAAATGATCGACTGAAATCATATAGATAGAACCTCTTTCAGGTTCCTTTCAAAAATTCTTCTGGGATCGTTATATTTCCACTTTTGAAATTCTCTTGGAGTAAATCTTTGAAACAACCGCAATCCTCTAAGGTGTGTCTGATGAACCTGTGGTACGGGTAATATCTCGGTTGTCCTTTCTTGTTGACCTCATAAGGCTTCTTTGGCTTAGGCAACCTGAACTTAGGATTCTTGATCAGACTGCGGAACAGTTTTTATGTTGCTTCAACTTTAAAAGAGAATATACCATCTGATCGAGTGTTCATGATTGGAACTTGTCTTTCATATGTCTGGTAAGGTCTCTACTTAGCTGAAGATGATTGCTTAGCTGATTGCTAAATATTCTGACGAGGATGTTGGAAGGTTTGTTGATGTTGTTCGGCTTGTATTTGCAAATTTGGTTTTCCCCTGCTAACCACAGCAACTGACCCAGATTTTTTTTTGAATATCTTAGTTATCCTGGACTTCTCGGCCTTCTCATAAGAATCCATATGTTTGACTTCTTCTTGCAGATTGTTAGCTTTGCTGAGTAACTTCTCAAAAGACTTGATAGCGAGTCCCTTAAGCATGAAAGCTATCGGTCCATGGATGCTTTTGAGTAAAATCTCAATTGCATGTTATTCCTGTTGTTGAGGCTCACACTTCATGCTAAGATTTCTCCACCTTAAAATATAATCCACTAGAGTCTCCTTAGGCTTTTGCTTTTCTACCACAAGATCTCCAATAGGAACATGATGCTGCACTCTAGCAAATATTTTTACAAACAACAGTTCTAACTCGTCGCATGTCTTCAGCGAATAGTTGAGCAACTCGGCATACCAATCAAATGCTATTCCTGACAGACTACTGACAAACTGACATAAAAATAAGGCTTTGTTACCTTCGGTATTGCCACAATTAGCTCGGAAATGTGCCAAGTGCTGTATGGGATTTTAAGTCCAGTCAAATATCTTAAAGTTTGGTGACACAAGACCCTTAAGGTAGGGTACGACATCAAACTCCTCCTGGTAGGGTCTACCCTTTAAAATCAATGCACCACCCTTCAACTGGGTTAAGGCCTCCCGAACATGTTCAACCATTTGTTTAAATTCATTTTCTGGTATGACACTTTAAATAGAGTATTTCTTTGGTTGTTCATCAGAGATGAATTCTTTTCTTTCATCTGCTACATGAATGGTTTCTGGTTGGTTCATTTTTGGAAGTGTCATCTGCGGTGATTGTGACTGTCTTTGCATTGCAATCACGGTGATCGTCAGTTCTTCAATTTTCTTTTCGAGTCTATTGATCTATTCATCCTATTGTTGGGTGGGCCCTTGCCTCTCATCCGTGACGTTCTCCACACCAGAAGATGGAGCGTCGCAAGCAGATAACTTATCCTGGGACTCGACGACATTGATTTATGTTAATCTTTTATTCATGTAATCTGACACATTGTAATTTTCATCATTCATATCTTTTCTTTTTTCTTCAGATAATCGCGCAATATTGGCTCGAAGTCTCTCCAACTTAGCGTTAATCGAGTTTCCTATGATTACTTTTAGGTCAATTGGGGATTTTCTGAAGAGTGTCATTTCTTTTGCTGAGCACCAATGTGGTTGTGTAGAAGTTAATTCTTTAAAAGTTAATCGAATCAACCGAAATCATATATACGGAACCTTTCTAAGGTTCTTTCAAATACTCTTTTGAGATCGTTACATTTTGACTTTTAAAATTCTCCTCAAGCCAATCCTTGGAGACAAAGCAGTTTTCTATGGTGTGGCCGAGTAACTGGTGGTATGGACAATTTTTAGGATGATCTTTCATATTGGCTTCCTTTGGCTTTTTCGGCTTTGGTAGACTAAATCCTTGTTCCTTTATTAATTCATGGAACATCTTCGACACGGCTTCCTCTTTGAAAGAATACACCACATTTTATCTTTCTGCTAAGGATATCCTCTTATTCTCTGGTCGGTATGATCTTCTCCCCTTCTCCCGGGCGGTTGTTGGCTAGATTGGCCATATTGTTGTGCCTGTTGTTGGTGGGATTGTCGCGGTCGTTTGACTTTCAAAATTTCCTGGTCACGCTTCCTTTCTTGTGGCTTTATTAATTATGAAAGTTTCGAATTGGACCCAATCTCGAATCCAGAAAGTAGTGGGGCATAAGCGTCAACTAACTTTTCCTCATGTAGAATTTCTTTTCCTTTACTCGGCAAAATAGTTGGCATGGTGTCAGTGTATCCGGTAGTAGGAGTAAAACCATTTCTCGGAGAAATCTCAATGCTCCCAATGACAGACTTTTCATCACTAGTAGGGCTTTTTTCAATCAACACCTTTGAAGGGGAAAATTCTTTGGTAAACTTCAAGTTGAACTCTACAATAGGCTCCATGGACTTATTTGTTTCAAAGTTCATCACTGTGACGACCACCTTACCAAACCTAACTCCAATATCATTGAACCCTTGTCCAATGTTAATAACTTCCAGGTCAGGCAGTTCATCCCTATTGACAGTGAACTCCATCCCAGAGGCAAATAAAAAGATCAACCTTGGCAAAGACATTGTCTCTATTATTTGAAGAATTTCTGAAAGTCAGTGATGTGACGTGCTTTGCAGTTTTGATAGAAGTGCTCAAATTGACGCACTTGTCTTATGAACTGGGCATTCTTTATTATTTTATTTTTTAAATTTGTTATTTGCTTGAGATTAAAGCATTGAAGATTTGTAATTAGCAAATTAAACAAGCGCAAAGAGGCGCAACATCTTGGCTTGATTTAGAGAAAAGCAAACCAAACTTTAAGGAGGCAAAAAAATGCAAAGTTTAGGACCCAGTGCGAGACCAACTTTACAATGCAAAACGCACAGAACTAGTCCACCAACACATCTATTTGGGATCCAACCTCATATGAAAATTTAAAGAGTCCTTAATGACCTCCTGAACCCCTCTGTTCAAAGGTGTTTGAATAGATAGTCCTGAAGTCCAAAGAGTTGACCATACTTTCCCAAGACAGAAATGGGTAAGGTATGCCAATGGAAGAAGGGTAATTTAGTCCAAGAGGAACATGGACACATTGCCGAGGTGTTAAGATAATATTTCTTGATTTGAATGGAGAGAAAAGCATGTCCCCAGCGGAGTCTCCAGAAGCTGTCGGTGTTATTTTTGGTTGGAGGAGTTGTCCGAAAGAAGCTGTCGGTCACCAGAATTGAAATCTCATCGCCCGCATTGGAAGGACATTTTAATTTACATATATATTTCGTTCTAGAAAAATATGAAATCAAATTGACCCCATATTTTTTATAGTTCTCGAAGGCTAAACACAAGACTTGAGGATGAGGCTCGATCAAATAAATTAAAAAATATATGACATCCGTTTGGTATGCAACGCCTTTGTGTTTTCTGAAAATTTCCCCGATTTAAAATAAAGAATTAAATAGGGTTTATATTATGCTGGGTTCGGACATGCTTCGTATAAGGGCAAGACTCTATATTTAATTAAATTTTAAATGACCAAAGTTACCTATAAAGACTCGATAAAAATTAGGAAATATTATCTTCAAGGAGTTTCAAAGTGTAAGACATTTCAATTAGATCAGACGTAGAGGTGTGAAAGGGGATTGGTTCAAATTTCAAACATTTTGTTGTAGAGTCCAAAGGAGGAAGAACTAAGGGATGTCATGGATCCAGAGGAGAACCCCGGCAACCTAATGTTTCGCTTCATTTCTGAGGAGAAATATTTAGATGTTTCATCCTGCCAATTTTATTAGTTAGGGCTTACATTCGTGTGAAACTGTCACACAAATAGCTTAGAGGATGTGAGGGTTTAGGTCATGATGAACGACGACCTCGGAATTCTAAGATGAGTTAGGGCTTATATTGTATAACAGAGTTGTACAAAGGCCTAAAGATAAGGTGAGGATTTATGTTGCATAAGCAAGCAACCTCGAAGAACTATGGCTTTGTTGTTTATATCTAAGGAAGGAAGATTAGTTTAGCTGGGGAAGATAACTTTTGCTATTGAAGATGGTTGTGCTGCCCACCATGCTAGCTCCATGCTCCTTCCTACAATGAGTTTGAGTCTTCTAGTGTGTCAAGTTATGATGTCAATTCAGGTGGCCCTATGGTTGTAGTTCTTTATATTTATTTGGGGGCATGATAAAGTTCATTAGAGCGACACCGGTTAGGATCCTACGGTTTCCTCATTCTGGTTCCACTATTTTCTTTTGAATTCACTTAGTCCAAATGAACTTACTAAACTCAACTTAATGAGTTACATAATTTGATTTAGATCGTGGGAACCCTCGTTAGCAGCCATAGGTTACCTCCTCCAAGTAATTCCCGATCATCCGATAGAGACATCTTAATTTAGTTACAATTATAATTTTGTGTGATGTTTGGATATTGTGGTGGTGAATCTTAAACCAAAAGCTTCTACGAATGTTGTGGCAGTGAATTTTATCATGGTTGATTTTGAATTTTATCAGCAGTGAATTTTATCATGGTTGATTTTAATTTTAGTTTTGGTTTTGGTTTTGTGGCTATACTGATAGTTTTTTTTTTCATGCAGGGTGACATCCTTGGTTAGCATGATTGTTTAGCATGCAAATTTGTGTAAGCATAAAAATATAGCATAAAAGTACAAAAAAAACGACGATGAAAATTTTAATAGCGCACCTGGCAAGTCTTCATGTTCTACCACCAGAAACTTAAAATGCATGTGAAGGCAGTTCATGTAGAGGCAAAAAAAATAAGGTTTTGGTAGTTTTCTTAACCCTATGTCATATCTTGGTGGTCCTTAGGAGTTTAATTAAGGATGATTTTGTCAAGAAAAACATATTAAGTTTAGTAGATCTCCGAGGTATCCAACATATCTAAAGAAAGAAGCTGGTTCGTGCTACTCGCTCGCTACCTCGTGGAAAATCCTAAGTTCTTTTAAACTTATTATGTTGCTTAATAATTCATCTTAATAATTGCTTAATAATTCATCCTGTAAATATCCTTAGTGCTCAGTGAGCATTGATGTCTCAATTATCCCTAAGAATAGGGTAATTATTACTTTTAATTCAATTTAAGAATTATGTGGGTGAAGACTCTTAAAGAGACAAGTGCAAGAGACTTAGCCAAATTTTGACTTGGGCTTGTAGTGTTTGAAAGTTGTTTTAATTTTTAATGATGTTTACTTTTCAAATCCTTATTAAATGAAACTTGATTTAGTCTAAGTCACTACTAAGCCCACTACTAAGCCCTTAAGATTTTAAGTCACTACTAAGCCCTTAAGATTTTGGTGAGTGTCTTATTCATTTGACTTATAAGTGATGGTGAAGTGATGGTGATGAATCATGTTTTTTTTTTGTTCATCAAATAGGGGTATTAAATTAGTGAGATATTAACACCCAAAATCATACGCCAAAATCTATTATCATTTAATCGTCTAGACTCTAACATTTATGTAATTTAAGGAAATTTCAAATTTATCCTTTTTAATTAGGACAAGTGAGGTTAGTTTCTACCAGTTAACGCCTTGTGTTTCAATCATCCAAATATGTTAATTAGAATCAAAGATTTCCCATTTCTCTTTCCGAAATTAGGCCTAAATGCTAATTAAGGCTAAATTTCCAAAATTATACATTTGCCCCTAACGCTCTATCACTTCATAATTCATCAAATTTATTCCAAATGACTTTGAAATTTTTATCCTACCTCACACATAGGTCAATTGAGACATCAAAGGAGAAAGTGTGATTTTTCAAGAATTAATTTATCTTTATAATTATTTTTAATACAAAAATATGATTTTTCAAAGAACATTCTTAACTTAACCAAGGTAAATCTTAATACCTTAAAATTTTTATTGGAGGTAGGTTTAAAAAATAGAAGCCTTTGGACCAAATTTCATGATTTTTAAAATTTTATTTGAATTTTAAGAATTATTTTAAATTTTGGAGTGTTTACTAATTATAAATATTTTAAATGTGGAAAATTAAGTTTTATATTTTTATTAAATCTCTCTCATGTCAAGAGACATAGAGAAAAAAATTTCACATTTTTCTAATTTTTCTTTGAATTATTGGAATTATTTTAGTAAAAAAAACCATTTTTAGTCTTTAAAAATTATTTTAAGCTTCAAAACTCAATATATTTATTTAGAAAATCAAGAAAAATATCTCAATTATTCCTAATTGCTTAGAAAACAATTTAGAATATTTCCATGAATTTTATTATTTTTGTGATTTTTATGGATTTTTATTTATTATTTTTGTGTTCCATGAATTTTATTATTTTTGTGATTTTTATGGATTTTTATTTATTTAAATATTTAAAAAAAATATGCTAAAAATCTTGTTTTTATTTTAGATACTATTGTATTTTTAGAAAGTTCCCCTAATAACAGAGAACTCAAAAAATAAGTGCTAAAATGATATTTATCTTTAAAAATCAACTTAAGTTACTAAATGCACTCAAAATGCTTTGAAATTTTTATAGTGAGTTATCTGTGATCTAAATAACTATGTAGATAAAAAATTAAGTATTTGATGTTTGGATTTTCAAAAATTAATTATCTTCTTAATTTAGGGTTTGTAAAGATTAGATGTATTTTGAATGACTTGACATATGAGAAATTTTCCTAAGAGTTCTCTAGTCATAGTAAACCTTTCAAAATCTTCTTGGATTTTTCTAAGCAAAATGTTAATTATTATGATTAATTTAATCAAATAATGTGCATAAGCTTAAAAAATATGGATCTCTGTCTAGAAATCTCCTCTGACCTTGGAAAAATTAAGGAATGTTCCTCTTGACAGAGGCTAAAACAAGCCAAACATCCAAGCCATGGTGAAATGCCTACATGCATGGAGAGTTAAAATACTCCTAACACTAATTTATTTTTTAAACATAAAATATTCATTAAATATACATAAATTTTAATCAACATTTTTATCCTCTATTCACTGAGCAAGTGAGTATTTTTATTTTAGTTTTTTAATCTTTCTACACAAAGTTATGTACTTTAGAGGTTTTGGGGATTAAATAAATAAGAAAAAGCCACTATTTTTCTAATAATCCATGTCAACCTCGTACGGGTCGAACAGGCCATGTGGCGCCGTCTGATTGGGCATCGCCAGCTAGCTCATTTCCCACCCCATCAGACCGTGCTCCGTCCGACACGATCAGGGCCGCCCAATCCGGCCGCCCAATCCTTACACGCTCGATCTGACGGTCACGGGTCATTGTCCCAGATGAACTGGACTCGAAAACCATCCATTTTAAAACGCTAATATCTCACTCCATTCTCAATGAAATGGAGTGAGGTTTTTTTTAAACGTTTGTTTTGACTAGTCAAACACATCCATACTATTGATGGACCCTTAAAGTGACTTTATATTCATGAATAAATAAAAGAAGCTTGGTTTAAGGTTAACTTCAATACCTTGGTCCAAGAGGGGTAGCCTCGATTGGATGCTTGTAGAAGCTTTGTATGGGTCCCAAGAGCATAGATATGGAGCCTCTGATAGTGGTGAAATGCAGAGACCCCAATTCAACCAAGGCCGATTTGGGGGTTTGCTCGAAGTCAACCTTAAGGTGGCCAGGTGATGGGGCTTTTGTGGGGGATCATCCTCTCTTGATGTTAGGATGGTATGGGTGTAATTAATTTAAATTTAGTGAAGGTTTGGAGGATGTCCTGTTTTGGCCTTGAAATTGAGCTCTAAAATTTAACTCGAGCAATGACTTTAAGTGGCTTGATTAGGTTTTGTTAAGCTCAAGAGGTCTCCAGGAAGCTCTGGATAAATTTTTACAGAGTCTCCCCAAGGAACTTCAAGCTCTCTCTTTTTGTCCATGGAGGGGGATTTTAAATAAAATGGCCTAGGCGGGCTGCCAGAGCCAATTAAGGGGTGCATTTTGTTGCTTATGTGGAGGGTAGAGAAGCTCTAATGAGCAGCTGGGCTGATTTGGCCTTTGGGTTTGAATTGGGTGAAAATCCATTGTATTAGCCATGGTTTTGGCCATTTTCTAGCCACCAAATTGTCTGGTCGGCCAGACATTGGTCACGTCTTGGCTCAGGAAAGTCAGGGGAATATGTCACAGCAATTTATTGCAATGAGGTATTGTTTTGGCAAAGATATCTTAAGCCTAAGCAAAAATGGAAATCAAATCCCTTAATTTGAGGGACCCTTAGTCCATGGCTCATCTAGCTTGGGTTAGATGGTTTTTGGCTCAGTCTTATGGTCCAACTAATGGCTGTGGAGGAGTTAATTTGATGGCTTTAGGGTGGTTGGACCACATTTAGTGCATGGGTCCAATTGAGTGAAAATGACCAAAATTTTAGTTTGGGCTAGGATAGGCATGTTAATTGGCCCAAATAAATGTTGAATTTGGTGTATATGACAAATAAATGTTGAAAATGTTGAATTTGGTGTATATGATCATAAAAAACAACTTTGGTGAAGGATGAAAGTGGTTTTAAGTTAAATTGGATGGTCAATTTGGAGGAATTTTGAAATTTGATCAATTTGGGCATGTTGGGCTAGGTTTGGGTCTAGGTTGGGCTAGCCTTGGGTTAGGTCCAAATTGATTATTGTAAATATTCAATAATGATCATATAAAGATTTTTCAACATAAATTGGCTATCAATAATGATTAGGTCATGTGGCCAAAATTGGGGCTTTGATCTAAAACAAAATTGGGCTCAAATAATGGACCAATTGAGCTTGGATTTGGTCTATATTGGTCATATGAAGGGATAATTTGAGTTTATAATTGAAATTGGGGAAAATTGAGGGCAATTTGATAGACATTTAAGGTTGATTTGGGGAAAATTAGGTCTTTAAAAGGCAATTTGGGGGTTTTGGTCAAAGATGATCAAATTGGCAAAATTGGGTCATATGGTAGTTGAGTAAAATGAAATTGAGAATTATTGGGAGGTTTTGGGAATTTTTGGAATTTTTTGGAATTTTGGGCTATGGAGGGGTTGGGCTATTTTGGAATTTTGGGCTATGGAGGGGTATTTTGGTAATTTGGCAAACTTTGGTGATTTTGGGTAGTTAGGGTGTTTTCAAGGTATATGAAATAATTTTTGAACCAACATGGGTATTTTGGATAAATTTAGGATGTTTGGCCAAATTTGGGGTTCCAAGATTATCTAGGTAATTTGGGGAAGTTTAGGGGAGTAAGGCTAAGTTGGATATTTTTGGTAGAATTAGGGTGCCAACCACCATCAATAAGCCATGGACAAATAAAAACCCCATTTTGTGTCCTCTATGCACATGCTCTATGTATTGACCTTAAGTAAACCCTAGCCTAGGGTCAGTGGGTTTAGGAGACCACCTACATGAGTATCCTAAGAGTATCAAGGGACCAAAGGCTAGAAGTTTAGGTTTAGGGTTGTGCGTGATTGTGAGTGCAAGTATGCACCTTAAGCCCTAGACCAACACCCAGGGTCAACCTTAAGCTCCAGTAGTCCTAAGGGGACTCTCCTTCAGCTCCCCCATATTGACCCCACCTACTAAGTGCTACAGGTTAGGACCAATATGTGGAACTTCAAGTAGAGTATAGTGGAGTGTAGAATTTTTAATGGTGAGAGTTCCTTGTCTAGTTTTCTAGGAATAGTCAATAGGAAAGTCCTATGGCTAGACCTTACACTGCTAAAGAGGAAAAACTAAACCTCAAGCAAAATTGAGGTCAACAAATGGACCCCCAATAGGTGTGGTGTGTTGGGCAAGCAAATCGCGCGTATCAGCGTTGACCGACGAGATCAACAAAAACCAATACAAACTCTTAAGTAAACAGACCTGAAAGTATGTGTAGAGTTGTGTGTTTGATTTGTCTCTGCTGGGGAAATACCAGGTGATCTTATGACTGAAAACAACGAGTTGGGACTCTCGATGGGGATCGGAGTGTGAATTTTAAGTTATGAAATTTTAGGTATTTATAAAGGATGGGAATCAGAATGTAAGTGCTGACCCCGAGGTGGGCATTAAAACTTAGGTATCAATCCCGAAATAAGAATCAGATGCCATAATCCATTTTAGGTGGTCTTAAAACTGATTTCAAAAATTGAGAATAGGACGCCTTGAATTAATCGGAGGGCTTATTCCCTCAACCTCATAAATATCGTTGAATTTGATTCGAAAGATTGCAATAGGATGGGTTCCTAAATCAATGCAGAATTGGATATAAAATCATAAACTCTTTAGATTTGATTTGAAAGATTGCAATAGGATGAGCTCTTAAAGTAACATGGTATCGATGTAAAATCTTAAACCTTTAGATTTGATTTGAAAGATTGCAATAGGATGAGCTCTTAAAGTAACATGGTATCGATGTAAAATCTTAAACCTTTAGATTTGATTTGAAAGATTGCAATAGGATGAGCTCTTAAAGTAACATGGTATCGATGTAAAATCTTAAACCTTTAGATTTGATTTGAAAGATTGCAATAGGATGAGCTCTTAAAGTAACATGGTATCGATGTAAAATCTTAAACCTTTAGATTTGATTTGAAAGATTGCAATAGGATGAGCTCATAAAGCAAAGCGGTATCAGATCCTATCAGATATAAAATCCTCAACCTCTAGAAATTGATTTGAAAAATTGTGATAGGATGAGCTCCTAAAGCAACTTGGTATCGGATGTAAAATCTTTAACCTCTAGAATGGATTTGAAAGATTGCAATTGGATGAGCTCATAAAAAAATGCGGTATCGGACGTAAAATCTTCAACCTCTAGATTTGATTTAAAATATTGCAATAGGATGAGAACGTAAAGCAATGCGGAATCCGATGTAGAATCCTCAACCTCTAGATTTGATTTTAAGGATTGCAATAGGATGAGAACCTAAGGCAATGTAGAATCTGATGTAGAATCTTCAACCTATAGATTTGATTTGAAAGATTGCGATAGGATGAGCTCCTAAGGAAACGTGATATTGGATGGAAAATCTTTAACCTCTAGAATTGATTTGAAAGATTGCGGTAGGATGAGCTCCTGAAGCAACACGGAATCAGATAGAATCCTCAACCTCTAGAATTTGACTTGAAAGATTGCGATATGAAAGATTGCGATAGGATACAATAGAATGAGCACCTAAAGTAACGTGATATCGTATGTAAAATCCTTAACCTCTAAATTTTGATTTGAAAGATTGCAATAGGATGAGAACCTAAAGCAATGCAGAATTGAATTTAGAATGCTCAACCTCTAGATTTTATTTGAAAGATTTCAATAGAATGAGCACCTAAAGTAACGTGATATCGTATGTAAAATCCTTAACCTCTAAATTTTGATTTGAAAGATTGCAATAGGATGAGCTCCTAAAGCAACCCGGTATCAGATGTAAGATCTTCAACCTCTAGAATTTGATTTGAAAGATTGTGATAGGATGAGCTCCGAAAGCAATGCGGCGTCGGATGTAAAATCTTCAACCTCTAGATTTGAATTGAAAGTTGCAATAGGATGAGAACCTAAAGCAATGTGGAATCGGATGTAGAATCCTCAAACTCTAGAATTTGATTTGAAAGATTGTGATAGGATGAACACCTAAAGCGATGTAGTATCAGATGTAAAATTTTTAACCTCTAGATTTAATTTGAAAGATTGCAAAAGGATGAGAACCTAAAGCAACGCAGAATTTGATGTAGAATCCTCATCCTCTAGATTTGATTTGAAAGATTGCAATAGGATGAGCTCCTAAAGCAACGCTGTATCGGATGTGAAATTCTCATCCTCTGGAATTTGATTTGAAAGATTGTGATAGGATGAGCTCCTAAAGCAATGCAATATTGGATTTAAAATACTCAACCTCTAGAATTTGAGTTGAAAGATTGCGATAGGATGAGCTCCTAAAGCAACGCCCTAAACCCTAAAGCAACGCGGTGTCAGATGTAAAATCTTTAACCTCAAGATTTTATTTGAATGATTGCAATAGGATGAGAACCTCAAGCAATGTGAAATATGATGTTGAATCCTCAACCTCTAGAATACACTGCTTCAAATTCGTCGGAAACTAGTAGAATTCACGAAGATTGACATTGGTGAGGAAAAATTGTAAAACTTTGTGAGATTTTGTGCACAATGTTAAATTTCGTGTGGACGTGAAGAAAAATGGTGCAGACCAAGTTAGTTGCGCTACGCAAGCGAAAAGTAAGAAACCTGGAACTCAAGAAATTTATCATTTTTTTTTCTGTTTGCTAGGATTTGGACCCAGTTTCAGACGAGCATGACGTCTGAGCTTCTAATAATGAGTCTTTGTCTCTGAAACATTGAAAGGCACAGTACTTCTTGAAGTATCATCCATTGACAAATGACAAATGTAGAAAATAGCTCATCCTTAAGCTACCCTCAGAACTATATTCTTCTAAGTACACATAAAAGATGCGTTATTTTTACGGCTACCACAACTAAGGAGACCGCAAGTTTCTAGCTTTGTTTGTAGCGGTCATCATTTGATTTGTTGCAGATTCTGTAAAGGTTGTTGAAGTTGGAGTTGTATTTGTTTGACACTGAAGGATATGACTTTAGGTTTGACTTTCCATTAACTGCTAATATCATCATCATTTCTTTAATTCTTTCTTTCCGAGCCTAAGAAAATTTCAGAATTTTAGTCGTGTCATAAAAATATTTTTTGTTTTCCAAAGATATTATTGAGTCAATTAATAACCGACCAAATGACTCAAGATCGTTTAACATTTTCTTGAATATAATATTGGAAGAATTTTCTTAAGAGATCATTTTAAGTTTCATTAATCAGGGGAAACTCGAACACCAATTTTTTATTATACGTCCACCTCAAGCTTCTTCTCAGGGAGACTTTTCTTTTGCTTTGATTTTTTTTTGCTTCGAACTTTGCACATAATCCCTTTTTTTCTTTTTTTTTCCTTTTTTTTTCTTTTCCCCATGTTTTTTTTTATAATTACTATATCTGGTAGATCATGATTTAAAGATTTTGAATATCTTAATTCACACACAAACTGTTTATTATAAGCTCACCTCAAGCTTCTTCTCGGGTCTTCTCGGGGAACCGGGGAACTTTCACACAACAATTTTTTTTGCTCCCTTTATTTTTTGAGAATTACTATATCTGGTGGAACATATTTCTTTTAAAGATTTTTAATGTTCAAATTCCCTTGATAAATAATCTTCAAATGTTTCTTAAATCAAATTTTGAGGTATTAAAACTCGTTTGAAAGTCAGGACCCAGTCACGTGGCAAGAAATTAAAAGGCTCGTGATATCCCGAGTCAACTATTGGTATTTCAAGCACACTATCTTATTCTGAAATCAACCTAGGACCTAGTTATAATTCTTTAAAGTGGATGACTCAATTATTAGGGCTATTAGGGCATTAATTTCATTCATTTCATTCTCCCCTCAAGTCATAGTCTTATCAAAACATCCAAATTTTCTTTCGAGGTGATCATTTTTTTTTTTTATAAATATTGCACAATCCTAAACAACGACAAACCCTTTCTTTTTATTTATTACGGTGGGAGGGATGGGATAGACTAACATTGATCCTGCTAATTTCCCATTTAAATAAAAATAGTAATACAATAGTAGCCAAGAGGCATTTCACTCATTGACAGATGCGTAGGAATAGGTTAGAACAAACAGATCGACCAAAATCATATTGATAGAACCTCTTTCAGGATCCTTTCAAAAATTTTTTTGGGATCATTATATTTTCACTTTTAAAATTCTCCTCAAGCAAGTCTTTGAAACAGCAGCAATCCTCTATAGTGTGTCCAATGAACCTGTGGTACGGATAATATCTCGGATGTCCTTTCTTGTTGACCTCATTAGGCTTCTTTGGCTTAAGCAACCTAAACTCGGGATTCTTGATCAGACTGCGGAACTACCTTTTTGTTGCTTCATCTTTAAAAGAGAATATCCCATTTGATCGAGTGTTCATGATTGGAACTTGTCTTTCATATGTTTGGTAAGGTCTCTACTAAGATGATTGCTAAATATTCTGACGAGGATGTTTGAAGGTTTGTTAACGTTGTTCGGCTTGTATTTGCAATTGTCGTTTTCCCGTGCTAACCACAGCAACTGACCCAGATTTATTTTCAAATATCTTGGTTATCCTGGACTGCTCGACCTTCTGATAAGAATCCATATGTTGGACTTTTTCTTGCAGATTATTAGCTTTGCTGAGTAACTTCTCGAAAAACTTGATAGTGAGTCCCTTAAGCATGAAAGCTATCAGTCCATGGATGCATTTGAGTAAAATCTCAATTGCATGTTGTTCCTATAGTTGAGGCTCACATTTCATGCTAGGATTTGTCCACCTCAAAATATAATCTACTAGAGTTTTGTTAGGCTTTTGCTTTTCTACCACGAGATCTCCAATAGAAACGTGATGCTGCACTCCATTAAATCTTTTTACAAACAGCAGTTCTAACTAGCCGATTTTCTTCACCGATCTTTTGAGCAACTCGGCATACCAATCAAACGCTATTCCTGACAGGATATTGATAAACTAACAGAAAAATGAAGCTATGTCACCTTTGGTATTGCCACAACTTGCTTGGAAATGTGCCAAGTGCTATCTGGGATTTCAAGTCTCATCAAATATCTTAAAGTTTAGTGACACAAGACTCTTCGGGTAGGGTACGACATCAAAATCCTCCGGGTAGGGTCTACCCTTTAGGTCTACCCTTTAAAACCTTTAAAATCAATGCACTACCCTTAGACTGGGTTAAGGCCTCCCGAACTTGTTCAACCATTTGTTTAAATTCATTTTCTGGTATGACGCTTTAGATAGAGTATTTCTTCGGTTGTTCATCAGAGATGAATTATTTTCTTTCATCTGTAGCATGAATGGTTTCTGGTATGGTTTCTGGTTTCTGGTTGGTTCATTTATGGAAGTGTCATTTGCGGTGATTGTGACTGTCTTTGCATTGCAATCACGGTGATAGTCAATTCTTCAATTTTCTTTTTGAGATGATTGATTTATTCTTCCCTTGGTTGGGTGGCCCTTTGCCTCTCATCTGCGGCGTTCTCCACACCAGAAGATGGAGTGTCACATGCAGATCACTTGTCCTGGGTCTCGACGACATTAATTATTGTTAATCTTTCGTTCATGTAATCTGACACATTATAATTTTCATCATTCATATCTTTTCTTTTTTCATCAGATAATCATGCAATATTGGCTCATCAAGCAATATTGGCTCGAAGTCTCTCCAACTTAGCGTTAATCGAGTTTCCTTTAATTACATTTAGGTCAATTGGGGATTTTTGAAGAGTGTCATTTATTTTGCTGAGCACCGATGTGGTTGTGTAGAAGTTAATTGAATCAACTGAAATCATATTTACGGAAACTTTTTCAGATTCTTTAAAATACACTTTCGTGGTCGTTACATTTCAATTTTTGAAATTCTCCTCAAGCCAATCCTTGAAGACAAAGCAGTTTTCTATGGTGTAGCCGAGTAACAGGTGGAATGGACATTATCTAGGATGATCTTTCATATTGGCTTCCTTTGGCTTTTTCGGCTTTGGTAGACTAAATCCTTATTTCTTTAGCATTTCATGGAAAATCTTCGACACGACTTCCTCTTTGAAGGAATACTTGAAGGAATACACTGAATACACTACTTTCTATTGTTCTTCCAAGGATATCCTCTTATTCTCTGCTCGGTATGATCTTCTCTCAGGAGGTTGTTGGTTAGACTGGCCATATTGATGTGCTTGTTGTTGACGGGATTGTCCAGGTTGTTTGGCTTTCAAAATTTCCTGGTTGCGCCTCCTTTCCTGTGGCTTTATCAATTTTACAAGCTTCAAATTGGACCCAATCTCGAATCCAGGAAGTAGTGGGGCATAAGCGTCAACTAACTATTTCTGATGTAGAATTTCTTTTCCCTTACTCGGCAAAATAGTTGGCGCGGTGACAGTGTATCCGGTAGTAAGAGTAAAAAACATTTCTTAGAGAAATCTCAACGCTCCTAATGACAAACTTTTCATCACTAGTAGGGCTCTTTTCAATCAACACCTTTGAAGGGAAAAATTCTTTGGTAGACTTCAAGTTGAACTCTACAATAGGCTCCACGGACTTATCTGTTTCAAAGTTCATCACTGTGACGGCCACCTTCCCGAACATAACTCCAATATCATCGAACCCTTGTCCAAACTTAATAACTTCCAGGTCAGGCAGTACATCTTTAATGGCAGAGAACTCCATTCCAGAGGCAAAAGAAAATATCAACCTTGGCGTAGACATTCTCCCTATCATTTGAAGAATTTATGAAAGTCAATGATGCCCTGTGCCTTGTAGTTTCGACAGAAGTACTCAAATTGACGCACTTGTCTTATGAACTGGGCATTCTTTATTATTTTATTTTTCAAATTTGTTATTCACTTGAGATTAAAGCATTGAAGTGTTGCAATTAGCAAATTAAATAAGTGCGAAGAGGCGCAACATCTTTGCTTGATTCACAGAAAAACAAACCAAACCCAAAGGAGACAAAGAAATGCAAAGTTTAGGACCCAGTGCAGGACCAACTTTACAACGTACAATGCACGAAACTAGTCCACCAACACACCTATTGGTGATCTCCCCTCATATGAATATTTAAAGAGTCCTTAATGACCTTCTGAACCCCTCTGTTCAAAGGTGTTTGAACAGCTAATCCTGAAGTCCAAAGAGTTGGTCGTACTTTTCAAACACAAAAATGGGTAAAGTATGCCAACGAAAGAAGGGTAATTTGGTCGAAGAGGGACATGGACACATTATCAATGTGTGAAGATAATATTTCTTGATTTGAATTGAGAGAAAAGCTTGTCCCCAATGGAGTCGCCAGAAGCTGTCGGCGCTATTTTTGGTTGGAGGAGTTGCACGTAAGAAGCTGTCGGTCACCAGAATCAAAATCTCATTGCCTACTTTGGAAGGACGTTTTAATTTACATATATATGTAGTTTTAGAAAAATATAAAATCAAACTGACCCCATATTTTTCATAGTTTAAATGAAAGAGCGTTGTATCTCAAATCCTATATCTATCCCAAAGGATAAAACAAGACTTAAGGATGAGGCTCGATCAAATAAATTAAGCAATATATTACACTCTTTTGGTCTGCTAAACCTTTGTATTTGCTGACAATTTTCCCTATTTAATATAAAGAATTAAATAGGATTTATATTAAGCTGGGTTCGGACATGCTTCCTATAAGGGCAAGCCTCTATATTTAATTAAACCTTAAATGACCAAAGTCACCTAAGAAGACTCTAAATAAAAATCAGGAAATATTATCTTCAAGGAGTTTCAAAGGGTAGGATTTTTCAATGAGATTGGACGTAGAGGTGTTAAAGGGGATCGGTTCAAATTTGGAACATTTTGTTTTAGAGACCAAAGGAGGAAGAACTAAGGGATGTCATGGATCCAGAGGAGAACCCCGGAGAATTCCCAAGCTATCCTCATGTTTGGCTTCATTTCTGAGGAGAAATAATTAGATGTTTCTTCCTGTCAATTTTATTAGTTTGGGCTTACATTATTGTGAAACTATCACACAAATAGCCTGGAAGATGTGAGGGTTTAGGTCGTGACGAACGACGACCTCAGAATCCTAAGGCTAGTTAGGGCTTATATTTAGACCGATTAGAATCCTACGGTTCCCTCGTTTTGGTACCACTATTTTTTATTGGATTCACTTAGAGCAAATGAACTTACTAAACTCAACTTAGAGAGTTCTATAATTTCATTTATACCATGGGAAGCCTCAAAAGCTTCTTTGAATGTTGTGGCAGTAAATTTTATCATGGTTGATTTTATTTTAGTTTTGGTTTTAGTTTTGTGGCTATCATGATAGTTTTAATTTTTATGCAGGGTGACATCGTTGTTTAGCATGCAAATTTGTGTAAGCATAAAAATATAGCATAAAAGTACAAAAAAGTTGACATTGAAAATTGTAAAAGCGTACCTGACGAGTCTTCTCGTTCCACCACTTGAAACTTAAAATGCATGTGAGGGCAGTTCATGTACAGGAAAAAAAAATAATGTTTTGGGAGTTTTCGTAACCCTATGTCATATCTTGGTGGTCCTTAGGAGTTTAATTAAGGATGATTTAATCAAGCAAAACATATTAAGTTTAGTAGTTCTCCGAGGTATCCAACACATCTAGAGTAGGAAGCCCTCTCACTGTGTGGTGGAAAATCCCGAGTTCTTTTAAACTTATTGTGTTGCTTAATAATTCATCCTGTAATTATCCTTAGTGCTCAGTGAGCATTGATGTCTCAATTATCTCTAGGAATAGGGTAATTATCACTCGTAATTCAATTTAAGAATTATATGCGTGAAGACCCTTAAAGAGACAAGTTTAAGAGACTTAGTCAAATTTTGACTTGGGCTTGTAGTGTTTGTAAGATGTTTTAATTTTGAATGATGTTTACATTTCTAATCCTTATGTAAATGAAACTTGATTTAGCCTAAGTCACTACTAAGCCCTTATAATTTTGATGAGTGTCTTAGTCATTGCAAATGAAATTGACTTATAAGTAGTGGTGATGATTCATGTTTTTTTGTTTTTCATTCATTAAATAAGGGTATTAAATTAGTGAGTTATCAACACCCAAAATCATACCCCTAAATCTACCCCTAAATCTAGAGCTAGACTCTCAAATTTATGTAATTAATCAGCTAGACTCTTAATCAGCTAGACTCTCAAATTTATGTAATTTAAGAAAATTTCAAATTTATCTTTTTTATGTAGGACAAGTGAGGTTGGTCCAGTTAAGTTAACCCCTTGTGTTTCAATCATCCAAATATGTTAATTAGAATCAAAGATTTCCCATTTCCCTTTCTGAGATTAGGCCTAAATGTTAATTAAGGCTTAATTTCCAAAATTACACACTTTCCCCTAAGGCTCTATCACTTCATAATTCATCAAATTTAATCCAAATGACATTGGAATTTTACCTACCTCACTCATGGGTCAATTGAGAGATCAGAGGAGAAACTATGATTTTTCAAAATTTAATTTATCTATATAATTATTTTTAATGCAAAAATAAGATTTTTGAATGAAAATTCCTAACTTCTCCATGGTAAATTACAATCCCTTGAAATTTTTACTAGAGGTAGGCTTAGACTAGGGAAGCCTTTGGACCAAATTTCATGATTTTTCAAATTTTATTTGAATTTTAAGAATTATTTTAAGTTCTGGAGTGTTTATTAATTATAAAATATTTTAAATGTGAAAAATTAAGTTTTATGTTTTTATGAAATCTCTCTGATGTCAAGTGACATAGAGAAACAAATTTCACATTTTTTTTCTTTGAATTATTGAAATTATTTTAGTGAAAAAAACCATTTTTAGCCTTTAAAAATTATTTTAAGCTTTAAAATTCAATATCTTTATTTAGAAAATCTATAAAATTAACTCAACTATTTTTAAGTGCTTAGGAAGCAATTTAGAATATTTCTTTGAATTTTATTATTTTTGTGATTTTTATGGATTTTTAGTTATTTCAATATTTAAAGAAAATTGACTAAAAATTAAGTTTTTATTTTAAATAACATTTTATTTTTAGAAAATACCCCTGATCACAGAGTACTCAAAAAATTTTTTTTTATAAATTTTTAAGTTATTTTTTTATTTTTAAAAATCAAATAAGTGCTAAAATGATTTTATCTTTAAAAATCAACTTAAGTTGCCAAATGAACTCAAAATGCCTTGAAACTTTTATGGTGAGTTATCTGGATCCTAAATAACACTAGAGATCAAAATTTATGTCATTTTAATGTTTGTATTTTCCAAAATTAATTATCTTTATGATTTAGGGTTTGTAAATATTAGGTATATTTTGAATGGCTTGACTCATGAGAAATTTTCTTAAGGGTTCTCTGGCCATAGTAAACCTTTCAAAATTTTCTTGGACTTTTCTAAGAAAAATGTCTAAGCAAAATGTTAGTTATTGTGATTAATTTAAGCAAATAATGTGCATAAACTTGAGGAATATGGATCTCTGTCTAGAGGTCTCCTCTAATCTTGGAAAAATTAGGGAATGTTTCCCTTTAAATAGGATACAACATGCCAAAAATTCAAGCCATAGTGAAATGCCTACATGCACGGAGAGTTAAGATAATCCTAACACTAATTCATTTTTTTAAAAATAAAATCTTCATCAAATAGGCATAAATGTTAACTCACCTTGTTCTCCTATGTTCACTCAACAAGTCGGTATTTTTATTTTATTCTTATGATTTTTCTACACAAAGTTATGTATCTTTGAAGTTTTGGGGATTAAATAAATAAGAAAAAGACCCTATTTTTCTACTTATCCATGTCAACCTCGTACGGGTCGAACAGACCTGATTGGGCACTGCCAGCCAGCTCATTTCCCACCCCATCAGACTGCGCTCCGTCCGACACAAACAAGGCCGCCCAATCAACACACACTATATTTGACGGTCACGGGTCATTATCCAAAATGATCTGGACCCGAAAACCATCCATTTTAAAATGCTAATATCTCACTCGATTCTTAATGAAATTGAGTGCAATTTTTTTCTAAATGCTCGCCTTGACTAGTAAAACACATCCATATGGTTGATGAACCCTTAAATTGATTTAATATTCATTAATAATTAAAGGAAGCTTGGTTTAGGGTTAACTTTCAATACCTTTGTCCAAAATGGGTAGCCTCGATTGGATGCTTGTAAAAGCTTTGTGTACATCCCAGAAGCATAGAGATGGAGCTTCTGGTCGCGGTGAAACTCCTAGACCCAAATTTAACCAAGACCAATTTGGGGGTTTGCTCGAAGTCCACCTTAGTCCTCTCTTGATGTTGGGATGGTGTGGGTGTAATTAATTTGAATTTTGTGGAGGTTTGGAGGATGTCCTGTTTCGGCCTTGAAATTGAGCTCCAAAATTGAACTCAAAAAATGGCTTTGAGTGGCTAGGAAAGGTTTTGCTCAGGAGGTCTCCAGAAAGCTCTGGAAGAATTTTTACAGAGTCTCCCCAAGGAAGTTCAAGCTCAAAATTATTGTCATCTTAAGAAAAGCATTTGATATTATGTTCAGAAGAATGTTAAGTAAATTTAAGTCTTTCGGTTGGTTATTAATGGGCCTTGAAGTATCTTTGGGAAATGAAAAATATTTTGATCACATGGTCTTAAGCTTTAAAACTCATTTTGGCCCAAAAAAGAGGAAGCTTAAGGTGGAAGGCTATGCTATTAGCAATTAATTAAAATTTGACTCTGAAGTCATATTCTGCAGCGCCATGAAGAATTCAACTCCAAGTACAATTCAAATAATGTAAAAAATATTTCTCAAATACAGTGCAAAAAACCTCTAAAAACTTAGATCAGTAATAAATAAATCAACATCATCAAGATCAGGGTCCCAATATCCTCGTGTGAAGCTCAACACTCTAGTAAAGATAACACTCATTCTTTCTCAGCAACCCAGGTTAGGCTACATAGCCTCATCCTTTCTTAGCACCCGGGATCGGCATCATAGCCTCATCCTTTCTCAGCACCTGGGATAGGCTCCATTGCCTCTTCCTTTCTCACCACATGGGTCAAGCTTCATATCCTTATCATTTCTCAGCACCTGGGGCAGGCTCCATAGCCTCATCCTTTCTCAGCACTTGTGATAGGCTACATAGCCTTATCCTTTCTCAGCTTTTGGGATAGGCTTCATAGCCTTGTCCTTCCTCAACAACCAAGGATAGGCTCCATAGCCTCATCCTTTTTCAGCACCTGAGATAGGCTCTATAACCTTATCATTCCTCAGTAAACTGGGATAGGCTTCATAGCCTCACCCTTCCTCGACACCTAGGATAGGCTTTATAGCCTCATCCTTTCACAACACTTTAGATAGGCTTCATAGCCTCATCCTTGCTCAACTCAAAAGATGGGCTTCATAGCCTCATTCTTTCTCGGCACCTAAGATAAGCTTCATAAACTCATCCTTTCTCAGCACTTAGGATAGGTTTCATAGCTTCATTCTTTCTCAGCACATACAATGAGCTTGATAGCTTAATCATTTCTCGGCACCTGGGATAGCTTTTCCCTCATCCATTCTCGACACTTTCTATTATTGGGTTGGATATGAGTCTTAATGCACTCCTTCCTCATGTGATAAAATCAGAACAATAAATAAGATCTCGCGAGTTTGAGGCACTTGTTCCCCCCACCCCATATGAAAAGTTCACTCCCGCTACGTCGGCACTGACTACGCACACACCAAACTAAAATTTTTACACTTTTCTACGTCGACACTGACTATACGTACACAAAATGAAATACACACTTGGTTATGCCCACTTGCGACTATGTTGATTTCTTTGTCAAATCATGACAATCCTTTGCCAAATTACGGTGACCCCGGTCAGATCATGGCCACCTTTCTGTTGAATCATGATAATACCTCTAGATTCATATCATCCTTTGCCTAACGGATATAGGTTGAATATATATATATATATATATATATATATATGATTAACTTAAATAGCTATAATGACTTTGCTACTTTTATATATGCTGGCTGTACCTCCACTGCTAGACAAGAACTCTGACAACAGTTACAAGAATTCAACAATTCTATAAAGGATTTTTGGTTTGTTAGGAGTGATTTCAATTTCCTCTCTTCACCTAGTGAGAAGAGTGAGAAGAAGGGTGGAAAGGGTGGAAGATCTCCTGATATCAACCTTATGAACTTTTTCAATGACAATATCCAGTTTGCTGGACTTTATGATTTGTGATTTACTGGTCCTAAGTACACATGGAGAAGGGGGGGGATATGGGAGAGGCTTGATAGAGTTTTAATGAATGACATTTGGTTCAGAGATTTCCTTCACACATCCGTCCAACACTTGGCTATGAGTGGGTTTGACCAAAGACCTTTACTTATTCATATATCTGCCAACACTACTAAAAGCAAAGCCAATTTCAAATATCTTAATATGTTGTCCATGCATGGGGATTTTTTAAATCAAGTCTCTTTGGCTTGGGCTGATGTTCACCATCACATTCCTGGTATCAAACTATGGCTATTACATAAAAAAAGTCAGTAAACATCTTTCTAATTGGAATTGGGAAGTGGTAGGGAACATTGATAGCAAAGTCCTAGAGGCTGAAAAGATGGTACTGCAAATAGAACAACTCATGACCTTTGGTCATGGCTCTGAAATTGAGCTTCATTCTGCTAATGAACACCTGCTGGATGCCATCAATATGCAAGAGGACTTCTATGCTCAAAAGGCCAATAGAATGAAATTCTTTGATGGGGATAGAAATTCTAAATATTACCATGCTTGCGTCAACTATAGGAGGAAGTGAAACACTATTCATAAAATCACTACACAGGAGGGTCAATTGATTACAACTGCTGAAGGTATAGCTTGAAATGTTGTTCAATATTTTCAAAACATTTTCAAACAACCTCCTGCCTCTCAACCTGCCATTCAATACACATTATTTGATAAGGAAAGGGAGTTCACTCAAAGCTTTTCTCTCATTGATATTCTTGATGAAAAGGAAATATGGGAAGCACTGAATTCTATTGACAGTACAAAGGTTCCTCGACTTGATGGGTTCACAGCTGACTTCTATAGAAAGGCCTGACAGATTATGAAGGGAGACGTTATTGCAACAGTCCAAAGTTTTTTCTGGGGTGCTGATCTCCCCAAATACTTCTCCTCATCTACTATTACTTTGGTTCCCAAAGAAAAAACTCCTCACGAATGGGAAAATTTCAGACTTATTAGCCTTACTTCTGTTATATCAAAGATTATAAGCAAAGTTCTGGTCCATAGATTACAACCTCATTTGAATCAACTTATCTGCAAGAATCAGAGAGCCTTTATCAAGGATAGATGCATTGTAGATAATGTTCTTTTGACCCAAGAGTTGGTATTAGATTTGGAGTATTAGATTTGGATCAAGAGTTGGTATTAGATTTGGATAGAATCACTAGAGGAGGGAATTTAATTCTCAAGTTGGATATCAGAAAAATCAGTTGGAAGTTTATTGGGAAGTTTATTGAACAGGTTCTCATTGCCAGAGGTTTCCCCCCTTCTTTTGTCTCTCTAATCAATAGATGGATGGCTAATAATTTTCATTTAGTTTATATAAATGGACCTTCACATGGGTTTTTTAGTGCATCCAGAAGTATTAAACAAGGTGACCCACTATCCCCTACCATATTTATTTTGGTTTTTGACTACTTATTCAGAGTTTTGAATGATATGGCATCCAGGAAAACCCAATCCCTCTATAGTCATAGATCTTCCATCTTAATTAATCATTTCGCTTTTGCTGATGATATTATTATATTTTCCAAAGCTTCCAAACTTGCTGTTAGATTATTCATGCAGTGCTTGGAGAATTTCAAGGATGTTTCTGGAATGAAGTTGAATGGCCGGAAGTGCATTTCTGTTTTCAGCAAACAATGCAAGAGTGAGTTTAAGAACTGGGTTTCTGACTTCATTGGCTTTACCAACAACCAACTTCATGTGAAATATCTAGGGGTGTTTCTTATCAAACAGAGAACTAAAAATTTTCAGTTTGATCATATTCTAGAGAAGATTCAAAGAAAATTGCAAGCATGGGAGAATTTTTATTTATCCAATAGGGGTAGGATAACCCATCTGAAGGTGTTCTATCAACCATTAAATCTTATCTTTGGCAAATGAATGTTATAAAAAAGGCTACTCAAAGATTATTGGAAGGTATGTTCAATAGATTATAGATTTCAATAGATTTCTGTGGGCTGGTCAAAGGAAGCAAAAACACTGGACTAATTGGGTTAAGGTTTGTAAACCTTTAATGGAAGGAGCATTAGGCTTCAAGTCCTTTCCTTAAATAATGCACACTAACCTTTATAATCTCTTGATTAAATTCAGATGCCAGTCCTCCCTTTGGGCTGACTTCTTATGGGAAAAATATTGTAAGCACCAACATCCTACCCAATTATCTGTGGGATTGGGGGACTCTCCTATTTGGAAAAAGATGTTACAGATTAGGGAATATGTTGAACAAATGTTTGTCTGGGAGACTGGTGATGGTTTGGTGAACATTTGGTGGGATAATTGGTCTTTGGAAGGCAACCTGCTTCAAGATCAAAATGCTCTAGTCTTCCCCAAATTTGTGAAGGATCTTTGGGAACATGATAAGTGGAATCTTAATCCTATCCTTTTGTTCTGCGACCCCTCTCAAATCTCTAATATTTTGAAACTCTCTGTTAAAAAGTTGTAATAAAAAAGAACATATCTCCATCTCCTCCTCCCCATCAGGTGGTGGATTGGGGTCATATAATTTGGAACAAATTTCTTACTCATTCCATGTCCTTTTTCATTTGGAGACTCTTCTCAAAGTTGATTCCCCCTGATGATATCTTAAAATTGAAAAATTGAAGGGCCTTAGAGGAAGGGCCTTAGAGGAACCTCTAGATGTATTTTTTGTCTGACTGAGGAGGAAACTCTTGCTCATCTTTTCTTTGCTTGCCCTTGGGTATAGAAAATTTGGACTATAGTGCCAGAAAAGTTGAATGTTCCAACCATGTTCCAAAGTTGAATGTTCCAACCATGAATCTTTCATGGGATGTTTTCTATAATTACTGTTCTGATTGGAGGGGTATAAAACTTCAAGATATCCCCAATATTGTGTCATGGTTTGTTTGGATGGCTAGAAATCACCTGAAGTAAGAAGCTACTCCCTTAGAGCCAATGAAAGTGGACCTAAATTGTATTACCTATGTACAAAATTTTATTAAACTCAAAAAGTTTGGAGTTTTATTGGAGTTAGCCCCCTTTTCTAAATCCTCAACTACTAAAGTTTTGAAAATTTGATGGTCGCTTTCCAAGTATGGCTGGATCAAAGTTAATACAAATGGTAGGTACAAGTCACATTATGCAAGTATTGGTGGTGTCTTCAGGAATCATGAGGGGAGGTGCATCTTATATTTTCAATCTCCTGTTGTGGTTGTTGATCCTCTTGAAACTGAATGTCAAACTATTTTTTGGGCCCTTTATTTTGTTAGAACTTGCAACTTTAACCAGCTGTGGGTTGAATCTGATTCCTTGCTTCTTATCAACATTATCATGGCTTATTGTGACATTCCCTGGAACTTAATCTGCTAGATTTATGGGATTCATCTATTGTTGAGGAATTACTCCATAATTTTCACTCATATACATAGAGAAGGTAATAGACCTTCCAATTGGCTGGCTAGAAGGGGACTTCACACTGAATTCCTTTTGGTGAGAAAAAGGATTCCTCCCTCACTGGCCTTCCTATT
>NW_018250404.1:26245-29222 GCF_001263595.1 Phalaenopsis equestris | reverse complement strand
ATATATATATATATATATATAGCTCTGTTAACAAACAAGTATATATTTGTAGACTAAAAACTTACTAACTATGAAGGAAATGAATAGCTAAACTATTTCCATGTAACAGAAAATCTAGCTGAGCTGAAGGAATAGATCCAACTAAATTTTTTTCAGTATTTCTCCCAAAGGCAGCTAAGCAGTGAGCAGGACCATTACCTTCTCTCAGAATTTGCTGAAACTTAACACTTACATTATTCAAAAATTGCTTAAGTTTGTTAATCCATCTGAGAATATACCAGGGAGGTTCCACTTCTTTTTGTAGTATCCTTACACACATGCTGGAGTCAGATTCAACAGTTAAATTGTTGATCTTACATTGGTTAGCAAAATAGATAACCTAATATATTGCTATCATTTCTGTTTCTAGTGCATCAATAGCCCAAGTTGGTGAGGAAAAGTATATCAAACACTTCCCTAATGAGTTTCTAAGCACTCCCCCAAACCCAGATGATTCATTAGTGAAGCTTCCATCAGTGTTTACTTTCCGCCAACCTAAAGGAGGAGGGGTCCAAAGAACCAAAGTTTGCTTGTATATCTGTTGAATTTTCACATTAGGCCTTTTCACATTAGGCCTCCTTCACATTAGGCCTCCAATCCAAAAATAGATTAGGGAAGTACTGATATTTAATAATGTTTTGCATATATGAAGTGCAATTGAACACCGCAGTCTTATCTAATGGTTTAGAATCATCAGAATCTTCAAACTTAGCCTAATTTCTACTCATCCAGAGAAACCAAACTACTATCCAAGGAATAATCAACAAATTAGCATCTTTCCATTCCTTCTAGTAGTAGATAAATATATCCCATCTGACTTTAAAAGTATCAATATTTAATTGCCTTAAAATATTAGACCAAATCCTTTGAGAGAAAGGACCGGAGAAAAATAAGTGGTCTAAGGTTTCTTCCTCCCCATTACATAGGTAACAACAAGAAGGGCCCCTTAGTCCTTTCATTTTCAAAATGTCATCAGTTGGAAGCAAGGATTGCCAAAGTCTCCAGCAGAAAAAGCACATAGAGGGGGTCAACCACTTACACCACGTAGTTTTACCCCACAAGACAGGTTGTCACATGTAGAAGTTTTGAAATATATAAGCAGACAACTTCTATGATGCAACTTGCTTAGTAACCGTTTTATCTTTTTGTTCAGGGCAGAAAGAGGTGTTCTTTACCCATTGTAACTATTTATCATTTAAAATATTATTCAGCATGCTATAATTTCATTGGTTATCAGACCAAGATTCCCTCACCTTAGACTGATAATTGGGGTTAGGGGAGGAGCAATGAAGTTGTTCACCATTCCAAGTCAATTTGTCTAACCAAAAGTTAACTTTAACTTCTCCTTGTTCCCAAATAAACAAGTCTTTAGCTTGAGTTCTGATATCCAATAATTTATTCCAAAGTCTGGAATCACTAAGCTTTTTTGTAGCCAGAATAGGATGTATAGATCTGCAGTATTTTTCTTTCATAAAAAGATCCCAAATGCTATCCTGGACCCTAAATTTTATCCAAAGCTTACAAATATTGATGAAGCTTAGCTATTGGAAGTCTTTGAACCCCAGACCCTCAGCATGAAGTGGTTTATAGGGTTTTTGCCATGGTAACCAATGAATCTAGTTTTTCTGTCCAGCCCACAAGAATTTATTGAACATTCTCCCCACCAACACTTGAGTTCCTCTTTTCAATGTAAACATTTGGAGAGCATAGGAAGGAATGGCAGTCAAGATGATTTTAAGAAGAGTTATTCTTCCACCATTAGAGAGGAAGGAGTTTGTCCAAGCAATTGAGCTTTAATATGATCAATAACATCATTAAATTGAGTATGCTTGGTTCTTCCTTTAATTAGCTGAACCCCAAGATACTTGATTGGTAAATTGGCTAGAATAAAACCAGTATACTAAACAATCCAATGCTTTATCTGTGGAAAAATATGAGAGCTAGTAAAAATCTGACATTTTTGTTTGTTAAGTTCCATACTTGAAATTTGTTGGAAGTGTTTATGCCCTTGATAAAGCTTATTAATAGCAATCTTTGTAGCCCGAAGAAAATGATAATATCATCAACATAGGACAGGTAACTCACACGAACATTATATCTGTGATGATAGGCCAGATAAGGATATGTAGTAAACATATTGTAAAGCGATTTTGATAAATAATCCATAGCCAAAATAAAGATAGTTGGTGACAAGGGGTCCCCTTGTTAGATGCCCCTAGTAGCAGTGAAGAACCCATGGCTTTCTCCATTGATTAACACAGAGTGATTGTTACATTGAAGCGATCTCTTGATCAAATTTTTGAATATTCAGAAAAGCCCCTAGCAGCCTAAATTTTCAAAATGAAGTCCCAATTGATGGAGTCATAGGCTTTTTTAATGTCCAGCTTAAAGATAACATTACTGCCTCAACACTTTCTATCCAAATCCAATAGAAGTTATTGAGAAAGTAGAATATTTTTAGTGATATTTTTGCCTTTAACAAAAGCCATTTGGTTATTGCTGATAAGCTATTGTAGGTGTGGTTGAAGACTAGTGACAATAATTTTACTTATTACTTTAGATACCACATTGGTAAGGCTAATAGGTCTGAAATCTCCCCAGCTTTTCTTAATGTTATTCTTGAGAATCAGTGTGACAGTAGAAGCAGTGAAGTATCTTCGAGGATCCACACCCCTGAAAAATTCTTGAACAGCAGCAACAAAGTCCCCACTAATAAGAGGCCAAGATTTTTTATAGAAGTTTGCAGTAAAACCATCTGGTCCAGCCACCTTGTGCCCATCAATAGACTCCATTGTTGCTTTAATTTCTCCTTCAAGAGGAATATTTGTTAGCTGCATGCTTTGGACATACTTTTTATAACCAGCCAAAAGTTCAACATTAATTTGAGGTCTACAAACTGGTTGAGTACTGAAGAGGTTATGGAAATAGTTGACAGCAT
>NW_018250404.1:0-26158 GCF_001263595.1 Phalaenopsis equestris | reverse complement strand
GCTTTCAAAATAATTAATTTGCATGAGAAGTTCTTCATTGGCTTTATGCAAATAATTTTCAGAATACTCTCCCCTTTGAAAGCCTATACCCATAGCAAGAACCTTATCTTGGGCAGCCTTCAAGTTGTCATTAACATTCCCAAATTTGTTCTAATTCCACTTTTTAAGCTGAGAAGCAACATTTTTTTGGAGATGCCACATGTTGATCTAGAGATTTTTCTCATTATCAGTAATGCACACTTTTTTGACTTCCCCAAGAAAGTCAGGACCTATATAACCCAAATCAAATAAGGCAGCTTCGAGAGAAAATCATTAAATCTATTCATTGAGGATCTAAGTGGTGGTCTATCACCTTTTCTTTCTGCAGATGTGGCAACACAGTTTAAATCTCCCCCATAATCCAAATGGAGTTGATAGATTGACTAATTTGTAGTAAATCAGACCATAAGGTAATCTGATGGCTAGCAGTACAACTAGCCTAAATAAAAGTGGCATAACCCACTTGGGCCCCAATAGAAAATTGGATATGCATGAATTGAAAGTGATTTTGAAGTACCTTCCACGGAAGTTCAGACCTAGTAAAAAGCCAGATCTTGTTATTTGAACTAGCAAAATGAGTGAATTTAGGAAACTTTTTGATAATGCTTTGAAAATGCTTTGTGACCATAGGTTCTAAAACAGCAAAGCACCATACTTTATGAGATCTAACCAAATGAATTAATCTCTTAAGAGAAGAGGGGATGGCAATACCCTTGATATTCTAGAATAAGAACTTAATCATTATGAAAAGGTTCACCCTTTTCCTCTATTTCTAGGATACATATCTATTGGTTGAAGAGAGGGAGTTCCATCAGTAGAGAGAGCTTCCTGCACATGTCTTGGTTCCATTCTACATTTTTTCTTTTTTTGACTTTTTTGAACCTGCCATTCTTCTGTAAGTATATCTGTCATCACATTTATGATAGGGTCATCGGCCTTGTGAGGATTTATATCTAATTCACTTTCTACACTATTTCTATGGTCCTTCAGTGTTTCTTCAATTCTGATATTATCTTTTTTTGTTAGTGATTGATTTAAAGATAAATCATTTCCTTGTTCCAGATATTTAATAGATATTGTTGGTTGATCCACCTCCATTGAATATTGGACTTTTGTATGTTCTCCTTGATCAGGTATTTGTTTTAGAACAAAAGCATTCTCTTGACCCAAATTACTGTCTTGTATTACTTGTTGAGCCACCACATTAGCACCTTGCAAATTTGTATTACCTTTATCAGGAGAAAGAGGATTTCCCATCTAATAAGCAACACCTCCTATTAGAGGCCTAGAAGCCTTTCTAGCTGGACGATGAAGCCTATAACAATTCTCTAAAGTATGCCCAAACATTCTACAATGATGGTAATAATAAGGTCTTTGTTGTACCAGAATGTTTTGCCAAAAGCCTTCATCTTTTGTGCCAATCCACACCCTATGCACATATGGGAGTGTTATATCCCTTTCTACTAAAATCTAGCCCCAGCAGGTCTTGCAAAGTTATATGTTGTGGCATCCACCTTCAAAGGGCAACCTAGAGCACGACCAATATTAAGTACTACATTTTGATGATAAAATTGGATTGGAATATTGGGCAGTTGGAACCATATAGGAACAATCGGAGGTTCCTTACTTGGGTCAAAATCAGGGGTCCACTTAATCAACTTCATGGGGTGCCAGCAATAAGGACTGTTTGGCCATAATTCTAGCATAATCCTCTTCATTTTCTAATTTAATTAGAAGATGTCTGCCATCCATTAAACCGAGCTTCCATGGTCCAGTAAGATGTAATTTTTCAAAGAATTTTCTAACATTATCCAACTTTGGGTGTCCAAACTAAAATTTTCAACAATAGTGAATCTGATTTTATCATTTAAAGACTGAATTTCCCCATGGGTAAAAAAAATGGCTACTTCACCTTCTTTAAAACCCAGCACCCAGGGGAATAAAGGAGGGGCAGGACCCTTTTCCAACAGCTGCGTCATGAAGAGCTTGTGGAAAACAAAGATGATCAAAAGTTTTGGAAAGCTGTTATCCATTCCCAACCACACCAGCATAAGTAGCGTGTGCCCATTGAACTTTAACTTCCACCTCAATGGGTAGAAACTCCGTTAACAAAAAAGAAGTTATTTCTGTCCTCTTTCCAAACAATTAGTGGAGAAACCAGAGAGAAAACCCAAAGATACCAATTCCAAAGCCAATGTAACAGTAACCTTACCAGTGAGTAGTAAACTTTTGGCCCAAATCTAAAACTCCCTTCTTACCTCCACCAGTAAAGGCTTGATGCTTCTGTCCAGCAGTCCCAAACACCACCACCAGCAGCGCCGCCAGCAGGAACCCATCAGGTTGCAAACTCTAGTAGAGCAAATCCAAAACCTACGATTATATATATATATATCTATATGAGCTAGGTATAAGACCTCTTTAAGTGTAAAAGGCATCCTAGACTCTCTTTATTTGACACTTGCTGCCACTGAGACCATATACCTCAAATGGTGCAATAGTGTCTTAAACTAGACATCAACATGAAGATGAGTCATTTTGCTTTTCTTCCTGACCTATGATATTACACATATTTTCTTTGATTTTATAATTCAAAATCTTAATTATAAATCAAAATTTCTGTCTAATGATCCCCAACAATAATGTTGCTCATCCAAATTCACATCTTTTAAAAAAAACACACTCACATCAACCTTTAATAAATATTTTTCTTGCTCATACCCAGTAGATAACACCTTCTATATCGCCAGTGGGTGCTCACTAAGCTAGCCAGGGTGGATACTAGCATTGTTCTTCTCTTACTAAGTTGTACACTCTTTAAGGAAAGTTAAATTCAACTTTGTTTGATTGGTTCATTGATTGCCTTGGAAAACGCCAATACGCGCGGTGTGCTCGTTTAGCACACCAGCCCTATTGGGCGTCCATTTGTTGACCTCACTTTTGGGTGAGGATTTTGAGTCTTTCCTCTAATGACTAGGATCTACCCTTAGGACTTTCCTAATGACTATCTTAGCATCTTAGAAATGTTACGCACCTTCTCCTTAGAAATTTCAACCAAATCTTTGTTCTCTATGTTGATTCTATATGTGATCAATTATCTTTAATATAAAGATTAGAGATTACATAAGGGAACCCTGATGAGAATTCTTATAGGACCTATGAAACATAAGAAAGTTTTGTACTGTTCTACACCTTTTTGGATTTCAATACATTACATCATCATTCATAATCATGATGATCATCATAAACATTACATTTTCATATCATAATGTTGCAATCATTACACTCATGAGGTTGACAAAAATTATTCGTACCCAGTCTCCCCTAAGAATATCCCATTTGAATATTCTAATTATTCAAAATTCCCCAAAACTACCATTGAGTCACAAAATCTACTTCAAACCATTTGATATTATCATTTAAACCATTTGAAACCAAATAATAGAAAAAATACCCATTTTTTAAAAAGATTATCAAAATGCCCCTAGGTCCCCAAAATATCAAATTTTCCCAAATCTCTCAGAGTCACCGATAAGTACTAAAAAACACACCAAATCATTCCTTATGTCATCGTGAGAATTTTAACTGTAATAACGCCATACACCCGAATAAATTTTTGACACTTTGCACCAAAATAACGAATACTTAAAAAATTCTTCAGAGATCATAAAACCCTCCACATTGATAAAAAAATGACCCCGAATACTGTCGTTTGACCCCAAATTTCTTTCTGAACCACGTCGAGCCTTTACGTCAACCTTTTGACCACTTCGATCAAAGTCGACCAAGTTTACCAAAATGCCACACATTGACCAAAAATTCCGAAATCCTCCAAAATCATCTCAAACACTCCTAAAATCAATTCTTGATCATCTAGGGTCGAATTTGACCAAATTCACTCTCTATGACAAAAATTGCCAAATTGAGCTTCATGACAAATCAAATACCTCAATTTCAAATTCAACATGTCTAGATCCAATTTCAAATGAATCAAATTCAATTTAATTAGCCCATGATCAATTTTCAAAACGATCGATCGCAAACAAAAAATTTGATGAAAATTAGATTTGATGCATTTTTGACTCGATTGTTGAACAACCTCGGATGACGAAATGGACCACGTGAGCGTGTCCAGAACGTTGATTTCACCTAGTAAGGACGTTGATTTCACCGCGATGATGCATTCGACAAAAATGAGTGGAGAGCTTTAAATAATAATAACAATAACATTATTATTATTATTATTATTATAAAAAAGATATATATATATATATATATATATATACTATTCACGCATGCTCATAAATCCCACACTACAGCCATTATAAAAATAAAAAAATTAAAAAAAAATCCATCTCCTACTCTCTCTCTCTGTCTCTCTCTCTCTCTCTCTCATGTAGGATAAAAAAGAAGATATAGGTGCATGCACTTTAACCCACACCTGCACTTTATTTGCTGTAGGATAAAAAAAAAGATAAATCATGCATGCACTTTATCACGACACCTCTCTCCTATCTCTCTCCCTCTCTCTCTCTCTCTCTACTAAACAAGAACAACCCACTACATCACTTCCCCCCACTTCATTCCCTCTTCTATACACACAACAGCAGCTCCCCTTTCTCCTCCCTCACTGGGAAACGCCGACGTCGCCGGAAAAGCAGAAACCGAGCTAAATTCCAGCAAACCTCAAACCCAATGCAAAAATCACGTCAACTCAACGTCACGAGGAGTTGGATAAGCTCAAAAAGACCTACTTATTCAAACCTAATTGAGGACAAATCTCTTAGGCTCGGGTATCTCTTAAATTGAAACAATAATCCCGAACTTATCTCCCTTCAGATAAAAAATAAAACCACAAAATACTTAAGTATCCATATGGATGTGATTCAGTCTTTGAGCTGAACAAAATGAGCCCAAGAAAGTGAAATTTCGTTGAGAATCGGTGGAGAATGTACCCTGGTAATATTTGGCCGTTGGTTCTCCTTCCCGAGTTTTACTTCGCGTAAGGAAGGAGGAAGGCACAGTAGCAAATTTTCATTTTACTATTATTATTATTTTTATTGAAGAAAATTGTATTTAACTTCAAAATTTCATAACTTTTTGTAGAAAACTCAAAAAAATAAATGAAAAGTGCTATGAACTCAGAAAAATTAGAAAAATTTTCTAAAACTGAAATCACAATTTTATTATCAATTAAATATTTTTAAATTAATTTTTGAAGTTCTAGAGTATTTAAATCATAGAAATTAAAATATAAATGAAAAAAAATGAAATTTGGCAGAGAAATTAAGTCGCTTAACCTTCTCAGATTTTTTCAAGTCCTTTTGATTTCTTTGTAGGGAGATTTCTTCTTTTTAAGTGAAACGGGTCATTTTAAATAATTAAGAAAAATAAGAAATGTGGAATTTCTAAATCACCCTTGATTTTGTTCTTTGACTTTAAACAAATCTTAGAAAACTTAAAACATATTTAAAATCATTTTAATAATCATAATTCACTAATTAGAGAAGTAGGTTTAAGTTAGGTTAGGTTAGCCTAACACGAGCTCGAGCTAAACCTAGTCTAGCCTATTTAGGGCTCATGTTAGTCTCCTAGCATTAGTGAGACTGATATGAATACATCCCCTAAGGGTGAACCCAATTTAAACACAACACTTGGTTAGCCAACTTCGTGGTTAAATTAGCTAAGCCTGAACCTTAAGTTAATTTACACTAAACTAATAGGATTAGTTAACAAATACATTAGGTTAGTTAACCCTAAACTAATGGGATTAGTTAACCTAAAACTTAGGTTAGTTTACCCTAATTCACAGGATTAGCTAAATCTAAACATTAGGTTAGTTAACCCTAAGGTTAGTTAACCCACCTAAACATTAGGTTAGTTAACCCTAAACTAATAGGATTAGTTAATCTAAACCTTAGGTTAGTTAACCCTAAACCAATAGGATTAGTTAACCTAAACCCTAGTTTAGTTAGCCCTAAAATAATAAGATTATTTAACCTAAACCTTAGGTTAGTTAACCCTAAGCCAATAGGATTAGTTAGACTAATCATTAGGTTAGTTTGCACCAATCCATAGGATTTATTAACCTAAACCATAGGTTAGTTAACCCTAAACAATAGGATTAGTTAATCAAAAAATTAGGTTAGTTAACGCTAACCCAATAAGATTTTTTAAACAAAAACATTAAGTTAGTTAACCCTGAACCAATAGGATTAGTTAAGTAAACATTAGGTTATTTAACCTTAAACTAATAGGTTTAGTTAACCTAAATCTTAGGTTAGTTAACACTAGACCAGTAGAATTAATTAACCTAAACATTAGGTTAGTTAACCCTAAACCAATAAGATTAGCTAACCTAAACCTTAGGTTAGTTAACCCTAAACTAATTGGATTAGTTAACCTAAACATTAGGTTAGTTAACCCTAAACCAATATGATTAGTTAAGCTAAATTCTATGTTAATTAAACCTAAAAATATAGGATTAGTTTACCTAAACATTATGTTAGTTTTTCCTAAACCAATAGGATTAATTGACCTAAACCCTACGTTAGTTAACCCTAAACCAATAGAATTAATTAACCTAAACCTTAGGTTAGTTAACCATAAACTAACAGGATTAGTTAACATAAAACTTAGGTTAGTTAACTCTAATCCAAAAGATTAGATAAGCCTAAGCCTTCGGTTAGTTAATCCTAAACCAATAGAATTAGTGAACCTAAACCTTGGGTTAGTTAACCTCAAACTAATAGAATTAATTAACATAAACCTTTGTTTAGTTAACCATAAACCAACAAGATTAGTTAACTTAAACCTTAGGTTAGTTAACTCTAATCCATAAGATTAGACAAGCCTAAAGCTTAGTTTAGTTAACCCTAAACAAATAGGTTTAGTTAACCTAAACCTTAGGTTAGTTAACCCTAAATCAATAGGATTAATTAAACAAAAACTTATGTTAGTTAACCATAAACCAATAGGATTAGTTAACCTAAACCATAGGTTAGTTAAACCTAATTCAACCCTGATCTTTAAGCTAAACAAACTTGAATCATAGCTTAAACTTAAGCTAAACCTACCCTAAGCCTCAGGTTAGAACCTAACCCATAAGTTGAACATAGAAGAACCTCTTAGGTATAACCTTAAACCTAAGTTAAACCTAAACCCCTCAACTTGAAAAATATTTCAGAAATAAAATAAAACACATTGGGATGGGTAAAATTTACATAAAACATATTGAAACTTAAACTTAAACCAAACCAGATGCAACAAGGCTTTAAAGCATGGCTTTCATGTTAAGTCAGGTTCAAAGTTGTCAACATTACATAAATGATAACAAGTGAAAAAAAATAACTAAAATAAAATACTTAAAATTCAACAACAAGATAGAAATAACCTAAAATATTTCAACCCTAAAATCGATAAAGTAATTGCAGGATCAATTAAATCTTAATCACAAAGATCACATAACGCAACCTAAACTCATTTTTGTTCTAGTTCACGAAGATTCCTTGGACGATGCTTTATGTGGATGTTGAGAAGAATATTCCGATCCTAGTGGGCAACCACCTTTCGGACTAAGTAAACTAGAGCACCCAGAGACCCAGGGCGACGGAGCCAGAGACTTCTTGCATGGGTTACCACTAATTAAATAATTAAAATTTAATAAAAATTTCATAAAATATTGTTTCTTTATTCGCTCTACTTATTCCTTTTTTATCTAAATGTATGCTTTTACTACTTTTACCACTTTCTGTCACTCTGCCAAAGATATTCTCTTGTTCTCTATTCGAGATGATCTTCCTTGAGGTGATTGTTGGTTGGACTGGCTATTCTATTTCTGAGCATGCTGTGATGAAGATTGACGAGCTTTTTTTGCATATATCTTCATTGTTTATTTCCCTTTAACAGTTCCCGACTTCTTTTCAAATACTCTAGTTGCCTTGGATTTCTGGCGAGAATCCATATGTTTCATTTATTCTTGAATATCTTTTCTGAGCAGCTTCTCGAAGGATTTAGTGGTGAGTCCCTTAAACATGAAAGCTACTGACCCATGAAAGCTTTTGATTAAAATCTCAATTGTGTGATGCTCCTATAGTTGTGGTTCACACGGTTCATATTTCATGCTAAGGTTTCTCCACCTCAAAATATAATCCACCAAAGTCTCATTGGGCTTTTGTTTTTCCATCATGAACTCTCGACTCTCGTATAGAAACATGGTGTTGCGCTCCGGCAAATCTCTTCACAAATAATTGTTCCAACTCACCAAATTTCTTCACCAATCCATTTGACAAATTAAATTACCAGTCAAAAGCAATCCGTGATAGCTGATAAATTATTGGAAGAGTAAAGCCACTTTACTTCTCGTGTTGCCACAACTGGCTCAAAAATATGCTATGTGTTGTCATGAATTTCCAATCCCATCAAATAACTTAAAGACATCGAATTCTTCCGAGTAAGTTCTACCCTTTAAAACTAATTCTCCACCCTAAGATTGGGTTGAGTCCTCCTGAACATACTCGACCATTTGCTTAAATTCCTTCTCTGGCTTGGCGCTCGATGGAGAATCCCTCTTTGGTTGCTCATCCCTGTTTACTGAGGCAATGTCTCCTCTTTCATCTGTAATATGTATAATTTCTGTTTGATTGACCTCTGAAGAGGCTAACAGTGGGGGTTGAGATTATTGTTGAATTTTTGCCATAGCTGTCATGGCTGCGGCCATCTCTTCTATCCTTTTCCCCAGTTGGCTGACTTGGTCTTCTCTTAAAAAGATAGCCCTACATAGCTCATCTACAGCATTCTCATATTCTCTTCGACGAGAGGTTGAGCCTCGCATGCAGATGTAGCGGCTCTGGTCTAAATTACATGGTCTAAATTATATGGACATCCATGAAATCTTCTTCAAGGTAATCATTATAATCAAAAACTTCATCATCGTCAATGGAGACTCCATGTTCTCGAGCTAACTCGGAAATCTTGACCCTGAGCTTTTCAACTTTTCCTTTTCAACTTTTCCTTCAATTATTGATCCTTGAATTGCCTTAAGATCTGGATGACCCTGCCGGACCTCCTCCTCTTGGTCCTCTATTTCACTGACAATTGTTGCGATAATGTCAGATACTTAAGACCCTGGCTTCATTCCATTCTCTAGCCCTGTGGGCTTACCAGACTGTATCGATACAATGGCCTAGGGTACCCACACCTTTTTCTTTGACGGTGATGTCTTGAGATGAAGTTTCTCAGCAAAAACATCAGCATGTCAAAGAGAAGTATGCTCCTCATGGTGCAAACCGACTACAGTATCAGGTAATTTCTTCATCTTTCCCTCTGAGACTTTAGGAATATCTTTGAGGTGGGTGATTGGTAGAATTCATTCATTACTTAACCAGTCATTACTTAACCAGTCGACAATATGCAGGTCTAGTAATGGTAGAATTGGTAGTGACAATAGCGGTATCAACTCTACTCCCCAAACGGAACCAAAAGGGAATGCAAGCGGCCAGGTTTTCAGTTGACCTTTGAGATCATTTGGCAAATCTGATGTCCTTTAGAATTTCTTTCTTCATGCAAGGTGATACTACATGTCCCACTCGTTTAAGTAGTTCACTAACTAAACAACCTTCCTTGGCAGCTAGCCTCTTGAAAACTGAACTGACATGGGTGATAGGAGTGGACTTCTTTCTCTCCTCACCATGCCCATGAAGTGCATGTAAGGGCATTTTATGCAAAGTGGAAAAATAAGGTTTTGATCATTTACCAAATTCTAAATCATATCTTGGTGAGCCTTATTAATTTAATTTAGGATGATCTTACTAAGCGAGACATAGTGAGTTTAGTAGACCTCCGAGTATCCAACAGGTCAGGAGAAAAAGCAGGTCCATGATTCCCCCTCACCGCCTGGTGAAAAGTCTCGAGCACATTTAAAATTATTATGTTGCTTAAGAATTCATCCTGTAAATATCTCTAGTGTGCAGGAACATCGATATTTCAACTACCCCTATGAGTAGGGTAATCAGTATTTTTCATTTAATTTGAGAATTATGTGGGAGAAGACCCTTATAAGGGGTAAGTTAATGTTATTAAGGCACTTAGACAATTTTAGCTTTAACTTTGGCTTGTAGTGTTCAATTTCTAGTTACATTAACTTTCGTTACATTCACTTTTCTAATCCTCATTTAGTTAAATTTGATTTAGCTTAGGTCACTACTAAGCTCTTAAAACCTTGGTGGATGTCTTAGTCATTTTGAAAGAGATTAAATTTTAATTTTGAAAGAGATTAAATTTGATTAAATTTTAAGTAATAATAATTCATCATCAAAACATTTGAATGTCACTTGAACATCAAATAGGGGTATAAAATTAATGAGTTATTAAAACTCAAAATCATACCCCAAAGTCTAGGATCATTTAATTTACTAGACCTCCAAATTTTATTAATTTAGGAAATTACTAATTTATTCTTTAATTAGGAAAAAATGGGATTGGTTTCCACCAATTAATCCCTTATGTTAATTAAGCCTAAATGTTAATTAAAGCCAAATTCTCAAAGTTATACTTTTGCCCCTAATGCTCTATCACTTCATAATATATCAAATTTAATTCAAATGACTTTAGAATTTTCATCAAACCTTACTCATGGGTCAATTAATACATCAGAGGAGAAAAATGTGATTCTTCAAATTTTAATTTAATACATATAATTATTGATATGCAAAAATAGGGTTTCTTAAAGAAAATTCCATATTTTGATCAAGGTAAAGCCTAATCCCTTGAAATTTTTATTGGAGGTAGTCTTATAATAGAAAACCATTGAGACCAAATTTAATGATTTTTTTACTTATATTTGAATTATTAGAATTATTTTAAGTTCTAAAGTGTTAATTAACAATAAAATATTTTAAATGTGAAAAATTAAGTTTTTCATTTTATTAAATCTCTCTGAAGTCAAAAAACCGAGAGAAATAATTTTCACATTTTTCTAACTTTTGTTTGTATTATTAGAATTATTTAAGTGAAAGGTTAAGAAAAATCATTTTTAGCCATTAAAAATTATTTTTTGCTTTAAAATTCAATATCTTCACTTAAAAAAAAATTAGGAAAAATATTCCAATTACTCCTAATTTCTTAGGAAACAATTGAGAATATTTCCATGAATTTTATCAATTTTATGAATTTTATTAATTTTTATTTATTTAAATATTAAAATAGGCTTAAAAATGAAGTTTTTATTTTAATTAGAATTTTAATGCCGTTTTTATTTTAATTAGAATTTTATTTTTAGAAAATTTTTCTGATCATAGAAAGCTCCCAAAACAATTTTTTATAATTTTTTGAGTTATATTTTAATTATTAAAAATCATTTTAGTGTCAAACATGTTTTTTAACTTAGAAAATCGAGTTAAGTTATCAAATGAACTTCAAATGTTTTGAAATTTTTATGGGGAGTTCTCTGAACTTTAAATCACAATGTAAACTCAAAATCAAGTCATTTAGATGATTATTTTTCCTAAATTTATTTTCTTTTTGTTTTAAGATTTTGTGAGAATTAACTGTTCTTAATGACTTGACCCATGAAAAATTTTTCAAAGGGTTCTCGGATAACAATATACCTTCTAAAATTTCTTTGGATTTTTCTAAGTAACATGATAGTTATTATTATTAATTTATACAAATAATAGACATAAACATGAAAAATATGGATCTCTGTCTAGACGTCTTCTCTGACCTTGGAGAAAATCAAAGAATATCCCCCATGACAGAGCCAACAATATGTCACAATATCAAGTTATGGTGAAATGTCTACATGCATGGAGAGTTAAAAGAATCAAAATCATATTTAATTAATTAAAAATAAAATCTTCAAACCATTTCCACACTGTTCTGCTCTGTGCACTAAGCACTAAGGTATTTTTCTTTTATTTTTGTGATTTTTTGACACTAAGATATGGATTTTTGATGTTCTAGCCATTAAATAAATAAAATAAAGCCCTAATTTTCTACTCATCCAGCGTGGCGCCACATCATCCTCAACGTCTCCAAAGCTCCACGTGGCGTCTTTCGGTTTGGCACAACCATCTGAGAGAGCCCGCGCTTTCTGAACCACACTTCCATCTGACACAATTAGAGCCCTCTATTTGATACACATGTGATCCGATGGCTGTGGGTCACCGGTGGGTCACCTTCCCCAAATAGTGTGAGCCCATAACCGTTAACCCTAAAACCTTAAGATCTCGCTCATTTCTCAACTAAATGACCTCGGGTTTGATCCTATGTACTCTTCTAAGTGTGAAGAACATATCGATACGGTAAAGATTCCATTAAACTAACCCTAATCACATGAAGAATCAAAATATGCTCGGAAAGAAGGGAAGATCAATACCTTTGCTATAAGAAGGGAAGCTTCAATCAGAGATGTTCGGTACGTTCGTGGACGTTCAAGGAGGTTAGGAATTGAGCCTCTGATCATAGTGAAAGGTCTAGACCTAAATTCAATCAAGGACAAATTTGGGTGTTGATCAAAGCCTATTGTAGAGGCTCTTTGTGAGTTCGGTTTGATGGGGCTATGTCTACTTTCACTGTGGTGAAAGTGTGGGTGAGTCTAATTTGATTTTTGTACATTGTGGAGGTGTGGAGAGTTCTCTCATATCTCCGGCAAGGATTTGAGCTCAAAAAAAGAACTCTGTCAAGGGGAATTAAGGCAAGGAAGTGGTTGGGTTGCACTGAGGAGGTCTTGAAGATGCCATGGGAGCAATTTAGAGGGGTCTCCTAAATTTGGTTTACCCCCAAGGGTTAGTCATGATCGAAGAGATATTTGGTTTAAGAAACAAAAATGGGTATCAGTCCCTTAATTTAGGGACCCATTGGTCGATAGCTTGCTTTGGTGGGTTTTGTTAGGTTTATCCTGGTCTAAAGGAATGGCATAGTGGCTGTGGTGGTCTTTGGTTGGACAATTTGGCTTGATAAGGTCAAATTTTTTGTGAAGGGGTGTGGGCCAAAATGGCTAAAGGTTGGGTTTCACTTAGTCAACCAATGATTTTAAGTCTAATTAATTAATCAAAATTGTGTAAATAATTTTGAGCTCAATTCAGGATTCAATTTGAAGGATTTTGGAAATTTCGTTACTTTGGGCATGTTGGTCTACACTTGAGTCTAGATTGGGCTTGTTGGTCTAGACTTGAGTCTAGATTGGGCTAAGTCCAAACTAATTCTTGAAAATGGTCAATAGGAATGTCATTAACAGTTTTCAACATAAATTGTGTGCCATGTTTGGGGCCAAGGCATTGAATTTGGTGAAATTTGGACACAGCCAATTTAGGGATTCTTGGACTTGGGTCAAAATTAACTGAAATTGAGCCTTCACCAAGGCTAATTGAACTTCAAGTTTGATGTCCAGGAATATTATGAAGAGTTTTCAACATAAATTGTGGCAAATTGAGTAGTTTATGGGGTTCAATTTGGTGGGATTAAGTCATGTAGCCGAAATTGGGGAACTTAGATCAACATTGGGTTCAAAGCATGGGTCAATTAAGCTTAAATTTTGTTTAAATTGATCATTTGAAAGGTGAGTTTAAGTTTAGGATTGATATTGAAGAAAACTGGGCCCAAATTGATGGACATTTGAGGTGAATTTGGGGAAATTGGGCCTTTAAAGACAAGTTGGAGGTTTTGGTCAAAATGGTCAAATTGGCCAAATTGGGTTCAATTTAAGGGTCCAAATTGGTTTTGGAGACATTTGGAGTGATTTTTTGGAGTGATTGGAGACATTTGGAGTGATTTTGGATGTTTTAGGAAAGTTTGGGTTGCCAAGGGTATTTTTGTAATTTTGGCAATTTTAGGGGTTTTGGAATTTTGGGTTGTTTTGGGTAACTCGGGTATTTTCAAAAGGTTTTAAATGAATTTTAAACAATTTTTGATATTTTTGGTGAATTTGTGGATTTTGACCAAATTTGGAATTTGGGGGTGTTAAGGTAATTTTGGTAGGTTTGGGGTGAATGGTCAATTTGGGTATTTTGGTAGGCTTGGGGTATCAACCACCTTAAATGAGCTATGGACTAATGGAATCCCCATTTGGGTCCTCTATGTACTGGTATTTACTAAACCCTAGCCTAGAGCTAGTGGGTTTAGGGGACCATCTACATTAGTCTCCCAAAGGATCAAGGGATCAAAGTCAATAAATATTTGTGAGGGATTGTGAGTGAGAGTAAGTGAAAGTTAGTGCCTTAGCTCTAGCACCCAGGGTCAGCAAGCAGTCCAATGGGAACTCACCTTGAGCTACTCACCTTGAGCTCCCCCTTTGTAAGTGTTAGAGGTTAGGACCAATATGTGAAACTTCAAGTTGAGCAAGCAGATATGTAGAATTTCTAAGGGAGAGGGTTCCTTTTCTAGTTTTCTAAGTATAGTCAACAGAAAAGTCCTATGGCTAGACCCTACTTAACAAATGAGGAAAAACTAAACTTTATCCAAAATTGAGGTCAATAGTTAGTTAACCCTAATCCAACCTTGATCTTTAGGCTAAACAAACTTGAATCTTAGCTTAGCCTTAAGCTAAGCCTACCCTAAAAATTAGGTTAGAACCTAACCCATAGGTTGAACTTAGAAGAACCTTTGAGGTATAACCTTAAACCTAAGTTAAACCTAAACCCCTCAACATGAACAACAATTCATAAATAAAACAAAATACATTAGGAGGGGTAAGATTTACATAAAACATATTATAACTTAAACTCAAACCAATCCAAATGCAACAAGGCTTTAAAGCATGGTTTTTAGGTTAAGACAACTTCAAAGTCATCAACTTCACATAAATAATAACAAGCAAACAAAAATAACTAAAATAAAATAATTAAAATTTGAAAACAAAATATAAACCTAAAACATTACAACTCTAAAATTGATAAAGTAACTCAAGCATCAATTAAATCTTAATCACAAAAATCACATAACACAAATAAACCCCTTTTTGTTATAGTTCACGAAGGTTCCTTGGATGATGCATTCTGTGGATGTTGACAAGAATCTTTCGGTCCTGGTGGGCAACCACCTTTCGGACTAAGTAAACTAGAGCACCCGGCGACCCGGGACGGCGGAACCATAGACATCTTGATTGATTTACCACTAATTAAATAATTAAAGTTTAATAAAAATTTGTTAAATTATTGTTTCTTTATTCCCTCTACTTATCGCTTTTTGTATCTAAATGTATGATTTTATTACTTTTATTAAACATAGAATGCATGTGTTAGGGACAATTAATCAAAGAATAAAAGTTGCTTAGGTTAGGGAGAACCTAGAAATCATAACACTAGGGAATTACTTAGCTTAAGTAAACTTAGCCTTGGCCTAGGTTTGAATTAAACCTCCACCACCCTTTAATTAATTCACTATAAGATTATCAAAACAAATAAAACTTTTAATAATAAGATTGGAGGACCTGAAGACGTTTCAGTATGGAACTTGGAGCAGACATGGGCAGCTCATTCAAGACCCTCTCATTAGTTTAAATAACAATCCTAAGGATTTTCAGACTGTTATTTATGAGATAAAACCTCTTCTTTTTTAGGGTCCTGCATAGTCCTAATATGCAACATGTCCTAACTTGTTTTAGCATTTTTAGGTAGTCGCTCGACGTAAAATTTCCTATCTTTCTAGGCTCTTTGTGTAAACCATCATTACACAAATCTAAGCTCTAATTAATAAAACTGACAAGAGTTAACATAAATTAATATCATCTTAAGTTGAGCCAAACATTAGGATAGTTCGGTGGATTACTAAGAAGCTACCCTGGATCTTTAATCTCCCCTACTTTTCTTCATTCGATTCTTAAAATAAAATCTTTCATATTTGAACCAATTCATATTGAAAATTTCACACTATGTTCGTTGAAATCCATTCCTTTTTGAATTCATGAAAACAAAAGATTCTTGATTCTTAACGAGAGTTTTCTTAAGTAATCCATTCAGTTAGGATGTAATTAACTATACGGGCTTGCCCTTATAGGGAACTTAACTGAACCCAAACTTAAAATAAACCATATTTCACACCCATACCAAATAGAGGAACATGCCGGTCATCATGCAAACTTACAGATCTAATGGAAGTAATTTATTTCTATAGTTTATTTTGTTGGTCTTATTATCAAGGAGTGTAATACCTTTCAAGGTGGTACTACTCATGATTACCTTGATTATTCAAACTGTAGGAATAAATGGGATCATTTTGACCCCATTTTCTTCAAATTAAAATACATAATTTCTAAATACTATATTATGCTAAACTAAATCGCACCCAGCTGCATGGCAACCTACAACCCCTTATCAATAGTAGAACTTTGATATAGAAGAATAAGAAGAAGAAGAAGAAGAAGAAGAAGAAGAAGAAGAAGAAGAAGAAGAAGAAGAAGAAGAAGAAGAAGAAGAAGAAGAAGAAGAAGAAGAAGAAGAAGAAGAAGAAGAAGAAGAAGAAGAAGAAGAAGAAGAAGAAGAAGAAGAAGAAGAAGAAGAAGAAGACGAGGATGAGTGAATATGTCTTCTTAGTAATAGTTCTGATTTTTTATTTACTTTATAATTTGTTGCACCTTGTTGTTTTTATTGTTTAGATTGTGGAGTGTGATACTTTGAAATTTATTGAATGTTGTGTTGTGAACTAAAGCCTGTAGAGCTATTTTTGGATTGAAATTTATTTAAGTACTGTTGTTTGTTCTTAGTACTTTGTTGTATTTCCTTTTAGTTAACTCTTTCTCAGCAAACATTTTTTATATATATTATTTGTTATAAATTGTTTTAAATCTAGTCGCTTTTCTTATTAGCACCTGCAATATTTTATAGTTAAGTTTCAAAACCAGAATCTTCGGGAAAGTCTTTTCTTTATGTATTAACTGTTTTCTTTCGCCCTGTATTTTCAATTTTTCATGCTTAATCTTCTAAAAAACTTAAGTTTGGGGGGAAGAAAAACTCCTTTTTAAAGAAAGAAACTTAACTTTTTTTTCCTTAATTAGATATATTTTAAGGTTTTTTAATTTAAGATGACCTGTGGTAGTTGAGCCCAACTTTAGATAACTATATTTGTGTTTCTAAATATAAAGTAAGCTTAAGTAAAAATTTTCAAAGATAAAGGTTAATTTTAGAGATTAACATATTTGGTATGAGAGAATATGACTATGCTTTTTACTATCTTTTTCAATTTTAAGTTAAGGGAATTTGTATTTTTGAAGTATTGAGAATCTAGAGTTTCATGATAAGAAGAAAAGAATAAAACTTTATGAAAAATCTTTAAAGCTAATATAAATTTATAAATTTAGAAAAGATTGGGGCTCAATGATGTAAAAACTATGAAATATCAATAAGGTAAAAGAAGACTTTGAGTTTAAAATTATTAAAGGCTATCCAAAAGTTCAAAATTATTAAAGGCTATCCAAATATTGTAATCCTTACATGAAAAAGAAAAAAAAAGAAGAAAAGTAAAAAGCAAAAGAAAAATAGAAAAGAGGAAAAAAAAAAGAAAAATATGTGAGGAGAAGCTTAAGGAGATGCTTAATCAAAAATTGGCTTCACTTGAGTCAACGTAAGGAAGAAGAATTAGCTACATTCTATAAACTTATATTTTAGCATTAGCATATTTACTAGTAAAGTTTTCATTAAGTTCATTTTCATATGGATATTCTATGTGGTTTTAATATGACAATTTGCAATTTTTCTTGAAAAGAATAAGGAATAAAAAATCTTAGACTTGACTGCTAGATATTCTTATACCTTTAGTATTAACTTGAGTTATTTTAAAATTTTCTTAAGTTATGCTATGATATTTAGTAGACCAAAATATGGAAATTTATAAGTTAAACTCTTTACTATAAGTCATATTTTTATGCAATAAAGGAGTTACTCGAGGACAAGTAACATTTAAGTTTGGGGGATATTAATGCACCAAAAATGTAAGAAATTTTAAACCTATATTTTAAACTCATTTTTGGTGATATTGTGCTTTAAAGGAAGGTATCTTTCATGTTTTATTGCAGGTTGATGATTTTTATCACTTGAAGCAAAAAGGAAGCAAAAACGATGGAATTGGAAGTCAAAATGGCATTTTGCAGAGAAATACTCAACGCCAACATGGACGCCGACCACGTCAGCATAAGGGAAGGAGTCTACAACAGCGGGGATGCCAACAGTGCCAGACTGGGCACCGATGATGCCATTTGAAATAGAGCACCAAATTAATTTGGGGCTACGGGCATTGATGGCGCCATCATGGGTGCCAATGGCGCTAAAGTCGGTGCAGAGAGAAATTCTAGAAGATTCAATGAATTTGGATGATTTTTGAAGAGTTATTTGATATACTTCTTGGAAAACTGACATTATGCCCTATTCAGAGCAGAAATTCATCAGAAAAAAAATTCCACTAGTGTGTCATTAAGTTTTCTTTAGTGTTCCATTATGTGTACTGTGTAGCATGGTGAGTCTAAGTGTGTTTTCTCCTAAGAGTTGTTGGAGAGGGAGAGAAGTGGGAGATTTCTTCTTCCCTACATCTTTGAAGAGAGAATTAAAAGTCTTGTAAAGAGAGAAATAGTCTAAGAGGAGCTACAAGGGATTTACTTTAAGGAAGAGTTAAAGATAAGTGGTGTTTATTTATTTTTCTTGTATAAACTTTATTTTATTTAAGATATTAGTAATTTTTTGTATCTTTATAAAGAGGTTTGGGTAGTTTTCTTTATGTTTCTCTCTACTCCGAGGTATGTGAAATGAAGAGATAATTTGGATATGCCAATTTTAAAAAATAAAATAAATTGTGATGATTTTTTCACGCTTTTCTTAATTTACTTTTCGATTTGGCCAATTGAAATGTTAACATCTGTTGTGAAACATACTAGCTGGGAAATGGAGTATGAGTTTCAAAACAAAGTGAGAATCACATTTGATTCCATGAAGGAGTGTTTCGTTCATGGAATTGAGTGCAAATAAATAAGGATATATATTTATATATATATATATATATATATATGTATATTACTGAGTGAAGAATTGGAGATTCTAGAGTGACGGACTGAAATCCTCAATTTGGTCATAGTTTTTAAGAAATAAAGTGAAATTTAGCCTTCAGGGAAGGGAAGTGGGAGCTCTAGAGTGAGAGCTAGTTTCCTCCCAGCTTAACTATAGATTTAGAGACTAAACCTAAGATTAGCCAACGATTCTCGATAACACTTGACTGAGGGTAGAGAATTAAATTTCTCTTATTTGGTACAAGACATAGTAAAGCCATTTATCTCTCTCATTTAACCAAAAAGTCATTATAGTGGGAAAGAAGCTTTCTCACATTGGTTAACTTCGTCACAATAATATAGTTTGGTTGTTATTGCTTAGCTTTGTTTTACAGTTTTGCTAGTAGTTGGTAATTTAGTTTTGATAGCACCCTAAATAGTTGAAATTAGTGTAGTATATTTTCTTTATTGTTGTGAATTTCCTTATTTAAATTTCTATTACAAATTTACACCTTCCTCATGGGATCGATATTTGGGGCTAAAATAGAAAGTCCTTTATTACTTGATATTGATATGTATACTTGCGTAGAATCCGAACATAAATTGCTTCAATTTCTTATTCATAAGTAACGAATCAAGTTTTTGGTGTAGCTACATAGTGAAGTCAACTTTTTTAATTTTATACATCTATAATTTTGGGATGAGCTATTAAATATTTGATGCAAAAGAAGGATGCTAAACCAAGATTAATTAGATGGGTACTTCTTATGCAAGAGTTTGATATTGTAAAATTCGATAGAAAAGGGACTGATAATCAAATTTCTAATCAACTATCAAAGCTAAAACAAGGAGAAATACTTGATTTAGAAAAATAAATTAATTAAAAATTTCCTCATGAACAACTTTATGCTGTAAAAGAATGTGAAATACCTTTGTATGCTGATATTGTAAATAATATTGTTAGTGGTATTTAACCATATTGACTGACAAAACAGCAAGAAAAAAAATTCATTCATGATGCAAAATCTTATTTTTGTGATGACCCATACTTGTATAAACAATGTAAAGATTTAGTAATGAGACGATATGTGCATTACAATGAAATTCAGGAAATTTTTCGGAAATGTCATGATTTTGAATTTGGACGTCTTTTTGGAAATGATAGAACTGTTCATAAAATTTTATAATCTGGACTTTTTGGGCCTACTCTATTTAGAGATGTTAATATATATATAAAAACTTGTGATCAATGTAAGAGAGTATGTAATATTTCATAAGGAAATGAAATGCTTCTAAATTTTAATTTAGAAATTGAAATTTTTTATGCATGGGGATTGGATTTTATGGGACCATTTATACCTTCATTTTGAAATATATATATATCTATATATATATATATATATTGATTGTAGTGGATTATGTTTCAAAATGGATTGAAGCAATCGCTTTACCTAAATATGATGCTCAGTGTGTTTCAATATTTTTAATTAAAGACTTTTTTACAAGATATGACATGTCGAGAGTAATCATTACCGATGGAGTGTCTCATCTTAAAAATGCAACAGTTGCAAGATTGGTGGAAAAAGATAATATAATGCATAAAATTGCAACTGCTTATCATCCTCAGACTAGTGGTGTAGCAGAAGTATCAAATCGTGAAATTAAGAGAATTTTGGAAAAGTGTGTTAATCCTAATAAAATAGATTAGTCTGTTAGATTAGATACTGCATTATGGGCATACAAGATAGCTTATAAGACACCTATAGGATTGTTCCCACATAGTTTAATATTTGGAAAGATTTTTCACTTACCAGTTGAGTTGGAGCTTAAAACTTTTTGGGCTATAAAAGAATTCAATTTCAATGTGAAAGAAGCTGGTGAGAAAAGATTATTGAAATTGAATGAGCTTGAGAAACTTAGGAATTAATTTTATCATAATGCAAGGATTTATAAGAAAAAAGATCGCATGATCAGAAGATAATAAAAAGAGAATTTGAACCTGGACACAAATTTTTATTATACATTACAAGGTTGAAATTATTTCCTCAAAAATTGAAGTCTAGGTGGAAAGGGCCATTCAGAGTTATAAAAGTCCATCCTTATGGAGCAGTTAATATTGAAGACCCCAATATTGGAATAATATTTAAAGTGAATGGGCACAAATTGAAACCATATCTTAGTGGTCAAAGACCAGCTTTTAAAGAAACTGTAATATTGGGTCACCCAGAATAAACTGGGAAGGTCGGGCTGACGATATTAAACAAAGCACTTTGTGGGAAGCAACCCATATGTTTCGTTGTTTAGTTTGCTTTTGAGTTTCTTGTGTTTGAAATATTTTACTTATATTTATGTTTAGGTCGTTATATAGTCCGTATATTTGCGAAAATATTTAGAAACATCTTTATTTACCCAAGTTTATGGAAAATTTGAGAATTTATTGGATCAAAATTGAAATAGTGTTGTCTTTTGAACTGGCGCATTTCAGTTCATCATGCGCTGAATTTCAGAGAGCTAGCGCATGATGTGCTAAATTGGCGCATCATGCACCGAATTTTAGAGAGTTGGCGTATGATGCACCAAATTTGGCGCATGATGCACCGCATAGAAAAAATGACTAAAACGTTTCAAAATATGGGTTTTGGCAATTTTTGGCGGTTTCTTCTCCTTAAAACTCCTAAAAATAAAATTATCGAATCCTAAGTCCATTTTATGGAGGAAAATGAGGTAAAAACCACTAGATTTCAAATCCAATGGCTTCCCACTCTAAAAAATACCGCAAGATTCATAATTTTCAACCGGAGAAAGTTTATCAATTTTGATGCCCAAAAATTATATGATCGAGTTCTAGTGAAGACGACGTTAATCAAAAAGGTGATTTGTGAATCGAGGATTCAAAACAACAAATACTTGAGTAAAAAATATTATTGCGCAGAGGCGCTGAGAAGTGCTTTTCTACACTACTACCACTGTAGTCGTCCCTGTGGTGAAAAAGTTTTCTGCAAATATTCTTGTGATCAACCAGGGAATAGTCTATGTGCAAGGTAGGTTGAATAGTCTATGTGCAAGTCTATGTGCAAGGTAGGTTTGTGCATTTCACTCCATCAAGAATAAACGAGATGTTTATGATTGAGAATGTGTCTATCTGTCATTATGCAAATTTTATCCCCATGAGAGACAATATGAATGAACTCTACCAATACCTTAAGGATGGCGATGTGAATTGGGAGGCCAGAGATGATGGACATGTAAGTTTTTTGCTATCATTGTTAAATTGTACATCTAAGGCATGTCACTTCTTCATTGCATCAAAATTAATACCCACCATGAAGTTCAATAAGGTAAAGAAGGAGAGCGTTATTTTAAAATATTTTATTCAAGTCGTAAAACGTGTTGATATCAAAACCATAATTCTAAAATTAATTTTGGGTTTGACTGTGAATGGATTTGCAACTGAACTTGGACGTCCATCGATTATTTTCCTACTGTGCAGTCAATCACAAGTACCTTCTGTAAGTTGGGAAAAAGTGTTTTATCCTTGGAAGTCTTGGAAGTTGATGGATCTTTGGAAGTTGATGGATCTTGAATTCTATTGCAACTGTATTGGAATGGGAGATGAAAATGATATGAATGTGCTGATGGATCAAGAATCTTAAAATTCATAACCTATTCAATCCGACTTTAATTAGAATGCACTCTTGATTATAGAGATAGAGAAAGAGGTGCATAATCTTATGCATGTGATTGGGAATATTTCTGAAATGTTGGATCATCTGGATTAGAGGCTAAAAGAAAATTTTGAACAAAATGGGCATAGTGAAGATGATTTGGTACGTATGTTCAAGAAACATTCTTGAATTCAAGAGGATTCAACTGATGAGTTTTTATATCGACCCTTCTACAACCTCAACCTTAATGTGCACTACCAATCAATGGGAGATTTCTAGGAGGAAGAGAGTGAAGACGATGTTTGAACTTAATTTATGCAACGAACATTTTATTTAGTGCAACTTATTTTATTTTGTTGAGTTGGATTGCATTTCCATCCCATTGTTGCACTATATATGTTTATGCTTTGTATTTTGATGTTTAGATTTCAATTTTAAGATGTTGGTTAGCTTTAGAACACTAAGTTTGATGTTTGTTGGCTTTAAAACTATTCGTTTGTATTAGCATGGATTTTATATATAAAAGTGAGTTTTGTGTTATTTATGAAAGTTTAGTGTTAGAATGATGTTTATATATACTTTAGAAATGTTTATTTGAGTTAATTAGACGTTGTGTAAAGTGGTACAAAGTAGATTTTTGACAAAAACAGAAATCAAATGAATTTAAGCTCAGACGCATGATGCATAAAATGACAGAGCACTCGCGCATGATGCGTAAAATTACGGAGCACTGGACCATGATGCACTTGTTTTATTTAGTACTTAGAAAAGCATGTAATTTATGCACAAAATGTTTTATTTAGTACTACTTGTTTTAGTTTATTGAGTTAGATTTCATTCCTTTCAATTGTTGCACTATCTATGTTTATGCTTTGTATTTTGATGTTTATATTTCAGTGTTAAGATGTTGGTTTCCTTTAGAACACTAAATTTGATGTTTGTTGGCTTCAAACCTTTTAGTTCATATTAGCGCAGATTTTATATATAAAAGTAAGTTTTATGTTGTTTGTAAAATTTTTGTGTTGGAATGATGTTTATATATACTTAGAAATGTTTATTTGAGTCAATTAGAGGTTGACGTAAAGTGGTACGGAGCAGATTTCGACAAAGCCAAAATATGGTGACTTTAAGCTCTGACGCATGATGCGCCAGATTAGTGTATGATGCACCAATTTACAATGCACTGGTGCATGATGCACCAAAAAACCCGAACACGCCAGATCACCTAAAAAATCGTGAAATCACATAAACAAGCTCCATTTTCATAGCTTGTGTCATCTCCTACCTCTAAACCTTAACCTAGGACTTCTTATTAAGGACAGTAGAGAAGATTTTGGAGGCTAAAAATATTAGATTTCATCTTCCCTTGGTAAGGGCTTCAATTTAACTTAGAAATCTTTTATTTTCACAATGGTTTTTTCTACATTACGGAAGATCTAAAATTTGTGATTTTTTATGAAAAGCTTGAAGAGAACTCATGGTAAAAATTTTCTTACCAAATAATTTCGCTTGAGGAGTTAGATTTTTGATTTAGTAATTTATTTGGAATTTATTTTGATTTTCATATGAAGTTCCAATGGCTCCGCGAGTTAAGAGAGGAAGGTCGTCTGAAGATTTTGATTCACAAGAATTTGTTAACTTCAAGGCTGAACATAGTTACAATACTCAATTGGATACCAGAAGATTGATCCAACAACCGACATTTACAAACCCGGATGGCGAGATCAAAAGGTTGATCCTTGTCAGAAATTGGGAAAGATTCTGCTACTTAACCATGTAGCGATTGCCCTAATGAGTCAAGAGTTCTATGCCAACTTAAGGTTAACTAATGAAGAGCGCATCCTGGTTTAGAGGTAAATAAGTTGAATCTATTATTGATTAGATCAATACGTTTTATGGGATGAGGGGTGTATTTTTTTATGAATATTTTGCATTCTTGATGACTGATTCATCACTGGATGAAGTGATTGCCTTTTTAACGGATGGAAGACAGGGGAGTGGAAGATTAAGAATAATGAAATAGTTAAATTCCTTGATTCCATGTTGACTAGCCAGTCAAAGGTATGACATCACTTTATTTCTGCTAAAGTATTGGCAAAGAATCATCTTACCGATGTTATGAAAGATAGAGTTGTATTTAACTATTGCATTCAAGACATGAAAGTATAAGATGTTTGTGCACTTATAGTTCATCATGCTCGAAGTACAGCTGGTAGCGCTATAGTTAGTGGTTTGGGATACCCTACTTTGATTTTCACTTTATGTGAACAATCAAAAAGAGAGTCCCATAGAAAAAAATAATGATTACAGCCACTGAATCCTATTGGGAGGCATATGATTCTAAGAGTTGAATCATTTGTTGAATCTAGTTGTGGAAGAAGGGTTAGACCATCTAATTATGCTACAGGGGCATCTACTTCTTGCCCTACATCATTAGAAAACATTATGGACCAACTCATGATTCAATAGAAGGACATAATTAATATTCAGAGTTAGTTGGGAGAGATTGGATCAAGAAATGCTTATAATGATGAATATTAGTAGAGGAGCGTTCAACATGATATTGATTTTGAGAATGCTATGGTGAGACATTTTAGGGGTGAACCCAATGTGGAATTTCCTCCTTGCCTCAATTTTACTCCCTATGCTCCTATTCGGGATGAAGATGAGGAAGAAGAAGAAGAATAAGATGATGATGATTATTGATTATTGATTCTTTATTATTTTATTTTTCAAATTTGTTATTTTCTTGAGATTAAAGCATTGAAGAGTTACAATTAGCAAATTAGATAAGCGCGAAGAGGCGCAACATCTTGGCTTGATTCACAGAAAAACAAACCAAATCCAAAGGAGACGAAGAAATACAAAGTTTAGGACCCAGTGCGGGACCAACTTTACAATGCACAATGCACGAAACTAGTCCACCAACACTCCTATTGGGGATCTGCTCTCATATAAATATTTAAAGAGTCCTTAATGACCTCCTAAACTCCTCTGTTCAAAGGTGTTTGAACAGATAGTCTTGAAGTCCAAAGAGTTTGCCGTACTTTCCCAACACGAAAATAGGTAAAGTATGTCAACGAAAGAAGGGTAATTTGGTCAGAGAGGGACATGGACACATTACCGATGTGTGAAGATAATATTTCTTCATTTGAATTGAGAGAAAAGCTTGTAACCAATGGAGTCACCAGAAGCTGCCGGCGCTATTTTTGGTTGGAGGAGTTGCCCGTAAGAAGCTGTCGGTCACCAGAATCAAAATCTCATTGCCTTCTTTGGAAGTACGTTTCAATTTACATATATATGTAGTTTTAGAAAAATATAAAATCAATCTGACCCCATATTTTTCATAGTTTAAATGAAAGAGCGTTGTACCTCAAATCCTATATCTATCCAAAAGATAAACACAAGACTTAAGGATGAGGCTCGATCAAATAAATTAAGCAATATATGACACCCATTTGGTCTGCTAAACCTTTGTATTTGCCGACAA
>NW_018250403.1:4667-4994 GCF_001263595.1 Phalaenopsis equestris | reverse complement strand
GGAGAGAGAGAGTGTGTGTGGGAGAGAGAGAGAGAGAAATAAGGAGATTGAGAGAGAGTGTGTGCTTGAGTGAAGGAGAAAGAGGTGAAAAGTTGCTTAAAACGTAGAGGATAGGTAGAGAGTGCGAGAGAGAGGGGTGGGAGAGATGAGAAAATGTGAGAGAGTGAGGAAGAGTAAGTGAGAGAGAGAGAGAGAGAGCCAGAAATGGTGTAAATGTAAATGAGAAAGAGAGAAAGTATAAGAAATAGGGAGAGAGTTTAGAAGAAAGGGAGAGAGATATAGAATTAAGGTGTGAGAGAGAGCTAGGAAGAGGGTAATAAGAGGCTA
>NW_018250403.1:0-1662 GCF_001263595.1 Phalaenopsis equestris | reverse complement strand
TACCTCTCTCTTGCTCCATCCCTCCCTCCCTCCTTTTACTCGCTCCCTTCTTCTCTCCCTTTCTCTCTCTCTCTCTCTCCCGCTCCACGTCTCTCCCTATTTTACACTCTCACTCGCATCATATCTTTAGCTCTCTCTTTTCTTACTCTCCTTTCTCTCTATTGCTCTCTTTCTCACCATCTTATTGTTACCTCCATCCCCAAAATTTCACCCATACTCTCTTCCTCTCACTGTCGCACTCAATGTTCTCTCTCTCTCGCACTCTCTATATACTATTCTCATATACGTCTCTCTCTTTTCTCTTTCTTCTCACAATCTTTCGTTTCCTTTTATCCTCAATCTCTTACACACTCTCTCTCACTCTTGCTTTCTCTCACCCTTCCTTCTCTTCATCCTTCCCTCTTTCCTTATCTCTCGCACACACACTCTAACCTTATTTCTCTCTCCCTCTCTATTCCTCTCTCTCTCCCTATCTGTTTAACTCTTCTCATTCTCTTGCCCTCTTTCGCACACTTTCTCTTGTTTTATCTTCCCTCACTTTAAATTCTCTATATTTCCCACTTACTCTCCTTCTCACTCCATCTCTATTCAATCTCTTACACTCTGTCCCTCTATCCCTCTCTTTCTCACTCTCTCTCTCCCACACTAAATCTCCCACTCGTTCTTCCATCTCTCTTTCTCACTTTGTTACTCTCTCTCTCTCTTGCTCTCTTTTTTCTCACTTTGCCCACTCTCAATCCCTCTCTTTCTCTCTATCAATTTCTCTCTTTTCTCTCCCTCATTGTTTCTCACTTTCCCTCACACTTCTCTCTCCTTCCCTCACTCTTTTACTTCATACCTCCCTTTCTCTTTCTCTCCATAGTGGAGAGAAAGAGATATAAAGAGAGGGAGAGAAATAAGAAATGAAAGTGAGTTAGAGAGAGGATGAGAATGTAGAAGATATGAAGAGTGAGATGGCGAGGGAGTAAAGAGAATAGACATCGAGAGAAGAGAGAAAATGAGGAAGAGAGGAAGGAGAGAGAGAAATGGAGAGGGAGAGAGAGTGTGAGAGGGAGAGATGAAGAGTTAGATGAGAGAACGGTGTAGAGAGAAAGAGAAGAATGAGAGAGAAAAAGAGTTGGTTAAGAGAGAGATAAAGATGAGAGAGAAGAGAGAGCAAAAGAGAGTAAGCAAATGAGATGGACAAAAAAAATGAAGAGAGAGCAAGAAAGATAGAGAGAGAATGAGAGAGGGAGAGAGCAAGGCAGAGAGAGGGAGATCGAGAGAAGAGAGAACTTGAGGAAGAGAGGAAGGAGAAAGAGAAATGGAGAGGGAGAGAGAGTGTGTGAGGAGAGATGAAGAGATAGATGAGAAAAGGGTGTAGAGAGAAAGAGAAGAACGAGATAGAAAAAGAGTTCAGAGATAGATAAAGTTGAGAGAGGAATGAGTAAAATAGTGTAAGCAAATGAGATAGACAAAAAAAATGAAGAGAGAGAGCGAGAAAGATAGAGAGAGAATGAGAAAGGGAGAGAACAAGAAAAAACTTGTGAGAAAGAGAGAGAATAAGAAATGAAGAGAGCGGGAGAAGATAGAAGGTAGAGAGTGGAGGGTAGAGAGACGATGGGAGAGAGAAAGTGTAAGAGAGGACGACGTAGAGAAGGAGAGTGAAAGAAGAGCAAGAGA
>NW_018250402.1:47333-56636 GCF_001263595.1 Phalaenopsis equestris | reverse complement strand
AAATATGAAAATTATGGGGTCAGTTTGACTTCATCTTTTTCAAAAATAAAAATTTTTAAAAAAACGTCCTTCCGAAGCGGGCAACGGGATTTCAATTCCGATGACCGACAACTTCTTACGGGCAAACCCCACACCAAAAAAAAAATAGTGCCGACATTGTTTCCTAAGGACTTAAAGATATTTCCCTAAAAGTTTCAGAATTTTTAAAATTATAAATAATTTTTAGTAATTAATTTACTTAAGAGAGTAATTAATTAATTAAAAATTAAATATAATTAATAAAATTCTAATTTTCTATCCAAAATATTCTACTCATTGTCCTGATTTCAGAGGTATTTTTATTTTATTTGTTTGATTTTTGTGTGAAAAGTTATGAATTTTTAAAGTTTTGGTCATTTTTCTGAATTTTTGAATTTCCTACTTAAAGGATTTTCCACGTGGCCGATAACTGGATCATCAGACCCACCAAAAACCACATGGCAGGTTCTCATTTCCAAGGAAGATACATGTGGAAGCCACGTGTCCCACTGTTTGAATCAATTCATATGGACGAACCTGCCGTCCAACTGAATCAAAGCAATCAATTTTAAAAATAAAAATGGACGGAATCCATGCTTCTTCTTCCTCTACTCTTCTTTCCCGTGGACCATTTATCTTCTAGGGACAATAGTTCACTCAATTCTTGATGATGTCGAGTGAAATTTGTTCCTATTGCTTCATCTCAAGATGGAGAACCCATCCATACGGTGATGTATGGGTTGTGAAATAGTTTGTTTCACAATGTGTCAAACCTGAACATGAATTGAGTCCAAAGAACCTTACCATGGCCTGGGTTGATGAAACTTTGATTAGATTGGTTCTATAGCTTTGCCTTGAGTTCATTAAGCTTTGCCCCAACTCAATTTGAGACGAAATTGGGTCTATATATAAGTTTGATCGGAAGGTGCCACGTTTTGGGCTGGAGATTGATTTGAGCCTATGGCAAGATCCAATTTTTAATGGAATCTTCTTCTTATACTCCAAGGAAGGTGTAGGAATGATTAATTTGAGGATTGGAAGATATTTATGGAGGACTCAAAAAATGTCATATTTTGGTGAGTTTCGGGTAGGTCAAATTGCGGGATTTAAGTTGATTTCATGCCTTGATTCCATGGGGAATCAATTGCTTAAGAAATGGGGAGTGTTTTTTGTGTTGGGTGTTTTTTTGATTTGGGCAGTATTGGGCAGTATTTTGGAAGTTTATATATTTTTTTTTCTCCCTTCATAGCCTCTCGGTTTGGCCTATAAATAGGCTTTAGAAAAGCCATGGATGAACCCTGATCAATTTAGGTTCATTTGGGGATGCTATTGATCACATTAATGATAATTTTCAAATAGAATTTCAACTGAGGATAAGTTCACTTGAACTTCCAAGGTTAAACCCATGTGGAGTATGCTTTAACTCAAATCCTTGGCTTCCCCTCATTGGCTCACCTATGATGTGGATAATATTGGCTAGAATTTGCTGAGATAGCCTTCCCCACATAATTCCATCAGCTCATTCTATGGATTAAAAGGAACATGACACATATGATTCTTACTCACCTTTATCCTCATGATGAATTTAACCATGATAAAAGAGGTTTAGCTAAGCTATTTCTCTCCATTTGTGAGATTTTTAGGTGTTGTCCACCTAAGTTTCCATGTCATGCTTTGGTTTCAAGACGGAATGACACATGTCCCTTCTTTTATGATGGCGTCATCATGACCTTTAACCATGGTTAAAGTGCCAAATATGTCATGATGGGTCTAATGGATTCTGAATAACCCATTTATGACCTCCCATAAATTAGATTTAATTTTGAAAATAAAATATGGGTTCTTAATGTCATGTATGATATCATTTTGATGTCCAGTTTTTGATCTCAAGTGTGATGTCATTTAATTTAGGGTTAAATTCTCATAAATCCATTTTTAATTAATTAGGTAATTAATAAAAAATATAGGAAATTATAATTTTAACCCATAAATTGGTCAAAATGATTTTGGGCGTTGACCATTTAACCAATTTTACCAATTTGGTTCAAAATTAAATATTTTGACCAAAGTTGACCAGGTTGACCATAGTTGACCAGAGTTGACTCAATTGACCGTAGTTGACCCGTTTAGGTCTAGAGTTGACCAATATGACTTTTCTAACCTTTTAATGGCTAGATTAGTCATGGGGTCTTTGTGTTGGTCATTAGGTCATTAGGTCATTAAGTAATTGGATTCAAGTTGACTAGGGTTGACCAGCTTTGACCATAGTTGACAAATGTAGGTTCAGGGTTGTCTATGATGACTCACTTAACCATGTCATGGTTAGTTTTATCATGAGCGTCTTGGGGGTATGACTTGGGTTTGACCAAGGTTGACCAAAGTTGACCAGAATGGTCAAATTGACCATATGGTGTTGTCTTGACCATATGGTGGTCATTGGGATCTATAAATGATGAAATTGTCAAAGTGGTTACCATGGAGGTTCACTTTAGTCATTTTGTCAAATAAATGGTGTCTGTAGTTGACCAAATGGTCCAGTTTGATCATTTTAGTGTTTAAAAATGATCCAATTTGACCATATTTAGGGTTTGAACTGATTCATTAGTCTTATTTAACTAAAGTTGACCAGTTTGACCACAATTGACTATTTGGGTCAAAGTTGACCAATTGGATCAATTAAATGTCAAGGTTGACTTTATGATCATTATGGTGACCATGAAGTCAAAATTTGACCAGATTAGGGTTTCTCATATGATCATTTAGGGTATTGTCATTGTTAAGCTCCAAAAGGAGTGCTTTAAGGGTAATTTCAATTTTTAGGGTTTTAAAAACCATATGTATGTCCAATGAAGTCAACCCTTTATCCTAATGATCATAATGATCATTTTAGGTCTTTTAAAGATATCTGAGAATCTTAAACCATAAGATTCCTTAAGTTGAGTTTGGTCTATGGATGTTATTTTAAGACCTTCACTAAAAGTTAGGTAAACAAATGGGCCCCAATATGTGTAGAATACTGGTTAAGTATGCTGCACATATTGGCATTGACCGAAACGTCACAAATAGTTTATGGATTATCGATTGTTGATAACGTCATATCCCATTAAATGGGATTTCATATTGTCTTTATGAGTATTGTATAAAGCAGTGATAAGACCATTTTCCTATGTCAGAAAAGGTTTATGTTAGAAGATGGATGTCTTATTCCTTCTAAAAAGGTCTTATATTATTTCATAGAATTGTCAAATGTCAGTATGCCAATTTTTTTTAGAAGGAATGCTACACAACTTATATCCTTTCTCAAAGAGAGAGCTAAAGGAACACAACGTTTTCAATAGTTAGGGAGAGAATGGATACCATACCATTCTTCGGAAATGTCAGATGTCTATATGCTATTTTGAGAAGGAATGATATAATACTTATATCCTTTCTCAAAGAACGAGCTAAGGGAGCACCATGTTTCCAATATTTGGGGAGAGAATGGATACCATATCATATCTCAGAAATGCCAAATTTTGATCTGTCGATTTTGAGATGGTATGTTATACGACTTATATCCTATCTCAAAGAGAGAGCTAAAGGAACAACATGTTTTGTATAGCTAGGGAGAGAAGGGATACCATACCATCTCTCAAAAATGCCAAATGTTGATTTTGAGAAGGAATGTTATACAACTTACATCCTATCTCAAAGAAAGTGCTAAAGGAAAGTTCAAAGAAAGTGCTAAAGGAATACCATGTTTCCTATAGCTAGGGAGAGAATGGATACCATACCATTCCTCGGAAATGTCAGATGTCTATATGTCAATTTTGAAAAGGAATGCTATACAACTTACAACCTATCTCCAAGAAAGACCTAAGGGATATCAAGTTTTATATAGCTAGAGAGAGAATGGATACCGTACCATTTCTCGAAAATGTCAAATGTCAATCTGTCAATTTTAAGAAGGAATGTTATATGAATTACATCCTATCTCAAAGAAAGTGTTAATGGAACACCATGTTTCATATAACTAGGGAGAGAATGGATACCATACCATTCCTCGAAAATGTTAGATATCTATATGTCAATTTTGAGAAGGAATGTTGTACGACTTACATCCTATCTCAAAGAGAGAGCTAAAGCAATATCATGTTTCCTATAGCAAGGGAGAGAATAGTTACAATACCATCTCTCGAAAATGTCAACTGTCGAGTTGTCGATTTTAAGAAGGAATGTTATATGACTTACATCCTATCTCAAAGAGAGAGCAAAAGGAACATCAAGTTTCCTATAGCTAGGGAGAGAATATATATCATACCATCTCTCAAAAATGTTAAATGTTGATATGTCGATTTTTAGAAGGAATGCTATAGAACTTATATCCTATCTCAAGGAAAGTGCTAAAGGAATACTATGTTCCTTATAGCTAGGGAGAGAATGGATATCATACCATCTCTCAAAAATGTTAGATGTTGATATGTCGATTTTGAGAAGGAATGTTATACGACTTATATCCTATCTTAAAGGAAGAGCTAAAGGAACATCATGTTTTCGATAGCTAGGGAGAGAATGGATACCAACCCATCTATCGAAATTGTCAAATGTCAATATGTCGATTTTGATAAGGAATGCTATACGACTTACATCCTATCTTATAGAAAGTGCTATAAGAATACCATGATTTCAGGGAAAGAATGGATACCATACTATTCCTCGAAAATGTCAGATGTCTATATGTTGATTTTGAGAAGGAATGATATATGACTTACATCCTTTATCAATGGAAGTGCTAAAGGAATATCATGTTTCCTATAGCTATGGAGAGAATGGATACCATACCATTCTTTGGAAATGTCAGATGTCTATATGTTGATTTTGAGAAGGAATGTTGTACGACTTATATCCTAGAAGGAATGTTGGAATGTTGTACGACTTATATCCTTTCTCAATGGAATAACTACTGGTAAGCCAAAGCTCCTTATTAGGAAGGTCTTTATTTCCAATAATTTGGGACAAGTAGATGCCATAATCCATTTAAAGATGTCTTATACTACAACCTAGAGATGTCAAATGTTAATGTCCATCAATTTTTAGAAGGAATGCTATATGAATTACATCCTATCTCAAAGGAAAATCTAAGGGAAAACCATGTTTCTTATAGCTGGGGAGAGAATGGATACCATAACATCTCTCTGAAATGTCAGATGTCGATACGTCAATTTTGAGAAGGAATGTTATATGACTTATATCCTATCTCAAAGGAATAACTACTGGAAAACCAAAGCTCCTTATAATGAAGGTCTTTATTTCTAATAGTTAAGGACAAGTAAATGACATAATCCATTTAAGGAGGTCTTATATTACGACCTAGAGATGTCAAATGTCAATGTCTGTCAGTTTTGAGATGGAATGTTATACGACTTACATCCTATCTCAAAGGAATAACTACTGGAAAGGGGAAGCTCCTTATCAGGAAGGACTTTATTTCTAATAGTTAAGGATAAGTAGATGACATAATCCATTTATGGAGGTCATAAACTACCACATAGAGATGTAAAATGTCAATGTCTGTCAATTTTGAGAAGGAATGCTATACAACTTACATCGTATCTCAAAGGAATAACTACTAGAAAGCTGAAGCTTCTTATTAGGAACGTCTTTATTTCCAATAGTTAGGGATAAATGGATGTCATAATCCATTTAAGAAGGACTTATACTACCACCTAGCTTATACTACCCTTATACTACCACCTAGAGATGTTAAATGTCAATGTCTATCAATTTTGAGAAGGAGTGCTATACGACTTACATCCTATCTCAAAGGAATAACTACTGGAAAACCAAAGCTCCCTATTAGGAAGGTGTTTATTTCCACTTATTAGGGGTAAGTAGATGTCATAATCCATTTAAGGAGGTATTATACTACAACCTAGAGATGTCAAATGTCAATGACTGTCAATTTTGAGAAGTAATGCTATGCGACTTACATCCTATCTCAAGGGAATAACTACTGGAAAGTTAATGGTCCTTATCAGGTAGGTCTTTATTTCCAATAGTTAGGGATAATTAGATGTCATAATTCATTTAAAGAGGTCTTATACTACAACCTAGAGATGTCAAAGGTCAATTTCTATCAGTTTTGAGAAGGAATGCTATACGACTTACATCCTATCTCAAAAGAATAACTACTAGAAAAGCAAAGCTTCTTGTAAGGAAGGTCTTTATTTGCAATAGTTAGGATAAGTAGATGACATAATCCATTTGAAGAGGTCTTATACTACAACCTAGAGATGTAAAATTTCAATGTCTATCAACATTAGAAGGAATGCTATACGACTTACATCCTATCTCAAAGGAATAACTTCTTGAAAACCAAAACTCCTTATCAGGAAGGTCTTTATTTCCAATAGTTAGGGATAAGTAGATGCATAAGTAGATGTCATAATCCATTTAAGGAGGTCTTATACTACAGAGGTCTTATACTACAGCCTAGAGATGTCAAATGTCAATGTCTATCAATTTTGAGAATGAAAGTTACACGACTTACATCCTATCTCAATGGAGTAACTATTGGAAGCCAAAGCTCCTTATCAGGAAGGTATTTATTCGCAATAATTAGGGATAAGTGGATGCCATAATCCATTTAAGGAGGTCTTATACTACAACCTAGAGATGTCAAATGTCAATATCTATCAATTTTGAGAAGGAATACTATACGACTTGCATCCTCTCTCAAAGGAATAACTACTTGAAAACCAAAGCTCCTTATCAGGAAAGTCTTTATTTCCAATAGTTAGGGATAAGTAGATTGCACAATCCATTTAAGGAGGTCCTATACAACTTATTAAGGATATTGATATGCATATCTTGGGAAGGAATGCTCGGAGACTTATATCTTATCCTGTAAGAAAAGCTAAAGGAAACCCAATTTCGGGAAGGTCTTACATCCAATAACAGAGAAGTTCGTGTAGAAAAAAACACATAGAGTTGACTGATTTATTTTAAATTCTTAACATTTGTTAGGCTTAGATCTTCTGAGGGAGAATACTTTTTTTGTCCATGTTTGCCATTGTGTGAAGGTTGAGAATCAATTTTATGTCGTTTGTTGAAGTTTAGTTGATGTCATCATTTTTTTTCGCTTGTTTCCCAATTTACAAATGGGTCATTACATTTTTATGTCACATAATATTTCTTAAATACTACCCATTGATTGGGGTAAAACTCTTTGTCAATCAATCAACTGAAAGGACCATTCTAAATGTATTTCGGCTCTCTCACTATTTTTGTCAAGGTTGTTTATATATGTGTCTTTTACCTTATTTTCCTCTTTTAAGGTCTAGGTAGATTTTAAAATTTTGATTGTATGATCAAAATATTTTTATTTTTTAAACATATGTCTGAGAAATTAATAGCACAAAAAGGCAAGATCACTAAGATTTTCTCCTGAATATAATATCAGGAGAATTTTCTTAAGTCAGTTTCTCAAGTTTTATTTATTAGGGGAGAGTTTGGACACCAATTTTTTATTTCATGCTCACCTCAAGCTTCTTCTCAGAGAATTATTATATCTGGTAGAGCAAATTTTAAGGATTTTGAATGTCAAACCTTCCCCAATTAGTAACTCTCAAAATCTTCTTATGTTAAATTCAAATATATTATAACTCACTCGAAAGCAAGGACCCAACCACTTGGCATGAGATTAAAAGGCTCGTAATATTTTTATTCAATTACTTGTATTTTTATCGCACAATTTTATTTTTGAAATTTTCTTAGGACCCAGTTAAAAAATTTGTAAAGGACCCAGTTATTAGCGCATCATGTTTTCTTGTCAAAATGTCGCAATTTTTGTCTTGGATTATTTTTTTCTAGATTGATTATTTGATATATATGAACCTTGAGGTTAGGAAAAGATCAATTTCACGGGCCCATCAAAGAATTTCTGGTAATGTACAATGTCAAATGGTTTTAGACTTGTTTTGTAAACTCGGAGTTTGTCATAGATATGATTGAATGTTTGTCATAGATAGATATCATAGAATGTCTGTCATGGATATCATGAAATGTCTATCATAAATATCATGGAATGTCCAATGTCTTAGATATTGTGGAGCGTGGAGTATCTGTCATAAATATCATGGAATGTCTGTTATAAATATCATGAAATCTCTGTCTGTTATGAATATCATGGAATGTCTGTCTGTCAATAAATATCATGGAATGTCTGTAATAAATATCATGAAATCTCTGTCTGTCATGAATATCATGGAATGTCTGTCTGTTACGAATATCATGGGATGTCTGTCTTTCATGGATATCATGGTATGTCTATCTATTATGAATACCATGGGATGTATGTCTGTTATAGATATCATGGGATGTATGTCTGTCATGTATATCATGAGATGTATGCCTGTCATAAATATCATGGAATGTCTATCTACATGAATATCATGGAATGTGGAGTATCACTTATAAATATGATGGAATGTCTATCTGTTATAGATATTATGGAATATCTATTATGAATATCAGGGAATGTATGTTATGAATATTAAGGAATGTCTGTTATGTATATCAAGGAATGTTTGTTATGAATATCAGCGAATGTATTACTATCATGAATATCACGGGATGTCTATCTTTCATGGAAATTATGGTATGTCTGTCATAGATGTCATGGGATTTCTATCATGGATTTCATGGAATTTCTATCGTGTCTATTGTAAATGTCATAGAATGTCTTTGTATGTCATGAATGTCATAGAATGTCTGTTGAATGTTCATTGTGAATATCATGGAATGGTTATCGTAGCTGTCATAGAATGTCTATCATGTCTGTCATGAAGTAAAATGTTATGGAATTTTCATTATGAATATTATGAAATGTATGCCATGAATGTCATGAAATGTCTATAGTGAATGTTTGAAATGTCTGAACATCACAGTATGTCTGTTGTCATTGTCGAGGTATGCCTGTTTTCATTGTCATTTCTGTTGTCATTGTCATGGTATGCCTGTTTTCATTGTCATTTCTGTTGTCATTGTCATGGTATGCCTGTTTTCATTGTCATGGTATGTTTGTTGTCATTGTCTATTATGTTTGTCATGGTATGTCTATGATAAAATGCGTGTCACAGACATTGTAGAATGTCTGTCAGTGTTATTTCGGGTTGGTTTGTGGGGTTGCCTGTAAGAAGCTGTCGGTCGCTGGAATCGAAATCCCGTCGCCCGCTTCGGAAGGACGTTGAAGTATGAAATCAAACTAACCCCATATTTTTCATAGTTTAAAATGAAAGAGCACTG